>NC_091305.1:22497263-22519845 GCF_038502225.1 Cherax quadricarinatus | reverse complement strand
GGGGTTCATCTGATTTTGCTAATTTTATTTCGCTATTTCGTGATATCTTTTTTGTTCCCAGAATTTCTGATAGGGTTTTCCAGGTCTTTTTTATATCACCTCGTAAGTTGGATAATCTGTTCTCATAATACAATTTTTTTGCCCTTCTTATCAGGCTGGTTAGGATTGACGAGTAACGTTTTGTTTGGTCTCTGGTTATGTGACCCATTCTGTACTGTTTTTCATATTGGTGTTTTGTATTTATGGATTTGAGAATGCTGGGTGTTAGCCAGGGACTGTTCAGTCTCTTAGCTGTCATCTGTTTAGTTTTTTTTAGGGCAGTGCTTGTTATAGAGGTATTGGGTCTTTTTTATAAAATCATTAATACATTCGTCAATATCTGTATATATTTCTAGCTCAGTGTGCCAGTCAATGTTTGCTACTGCTGTTGTGACGTTATTAATGGCTGCCTCATTGTGAAGTCTGAAGGTGACTTTAGTAGTGTCTTGGGGTAGTTTACCAAGAGTTGTTATGAGGAAAGTAGGGTAGTGGTCTGTGGTATTATCTGTAATTATGCCTGATTTTAAAGGGGATATGGTGTTGGTCCAGATGTGGTCAAGTAGGGAAACACTAGTTACCTGGAGTTTACCTGGAGAGAGTTCCGGGGGTCAACGCCCCCGCGGCCCGGTCTGAGACCAGGCCTCCTGGTGGATCAGAGCCTGATCAACCAGGCTGTTGCTGCTGGCTGCACGCAAACCAACATACGAGCCACAGCCCGGCTGATCCGGAACTGACTTTAGGTGCTTGTCCAGTGCCAGCTTGAAGACTGCCAGGGGTCTGTTGGTAATCCCCCTTATGTGTGCTGGGAGGCAGTTGAACAGTCTCGGGCCCCTGACACTTATTGTATGGTCTCTTAACGTGCTAGTGACACCCCTGCTTTTCATTGGGGGGATGGTGCATCGTCTGCCAAGTCTTTTGCTTTCGTAGTGGGTGATTTTCGTGTGCAAGTTCGGTACTAGTCCCTCTAGGATTTTCCAGGTGTATATAATCATGTATCTCTCCCTCCTGCGTTCCAGGGAATACAGGTTTAGGAACCTCAAGCGCTCCCAATAATTGAGGTGTTTTATCTCCGTTATGCGCGCCGTGAAAGTTCTCTGTACATTTTCTAGGTCGGCAATTTCACCTGCCTTGAAAGGTGCTGTTAGTGTGCAGCAATATTCCAGCCTAGATAGAACAAGTGACCTGAAGAGTGTCATCATGGGCTTGGCCTCCCTAGTTTTGAAGGTTCTCATTATCCATCCTGTCATTTTTCTAGCAGATGCGATTGATACAATGTTATGGTCCTTGAAGGTGAGATCCTCCGACATGATCACTCCCAGGTCTTTGACGTTGGTGTTTCGCTCTATTTTGTGGCCAGAATTTGTTTTGTACTCTGATGAAGATTTAATTTCCTCATGTTTACCATATCTGAGTAATTGAAATTTCTCATCGTTGAACTTCATATTGTTTTCTGCAGCCCACTGAAAGATTTGGTTGATGTCTGCCTGGAGCTTTGCAGTGTCTGCAATGGAAGACACTGTCATGCAGATTCGGGTGTCATCTGCAAAGGAAGACACGGTGCTGTGGCTGACATCCTTGTCTATGTCGGATATAAGGATGAGGAACAAGATGGGAGCGAGTACTGTGCCTTGTGGAACAGAGCTTTTCACCGTAGCTGCCTCGGACTTTACTCTGTTGACGACTACTCTCTGTGTTCTGTTAGTGAGGAAATTATAGATCCATCGACCGACTTTTCCTGTTATTCCTTTAGCACGCATTTTGTGCGCTATTACGCCATGGTCACACTTGTCGAAGGCTTTTGCAAAGTCTGTATATATTACATCTGCATTCTTTTTGTCTTCTAGTGCATTTAGGACCTTGTCGTAGTGGTCCAATAGTTGAGACAGACAGGAGCGACCTGTTCTAAACCCATGTTGCCCTGGGTTGTGTAACTGATGGGTTTCTAGATGCGTGGTGATCTTGCTTCTTAGGACCCTTTCAAAGATTTTTGTGATATGGGATGTTAGTGCTATTGGTCTGTAGTTCTTTGCTGTTGCTTTACTGCCCCCTTTGTGGAGTGGGGCTATGTCTGTTGTTTTTAGTAACTGTGGGACGACCCCCGTGTCCATGCTCCCTCTCCATAGGATGGAAAAGGCTCGTGATAGGGGCTTCTTGCAGTTCTTGATGAACACAGAGTTCCATGAGTCTGGCCCTGGGGCAGAGTGCATGGGCATGTCATTTATCGCCTGTTCGAAGTCATTTGGCGTCAGGATAACATCGGATAGGCTTGTGTTAATCAAATTTTGTGGCTCTCTCATAAAAAATTCATTTTGATCTTCGACTCTCAGTCTGGTTAGCGGCTTGCTAAAAACTGAGTCATATTGGGACTTGAGTAGCTCACTCATTTCCTTGTTGTCATCTGTGTAGGACCCATCTTGTTTAAGTAGGGGCCCAATACTGGACGTTGTTCTCGATTTTGATTTGGCATAGGAGAAGAAATACTTTGGGTTTCTTTCGATTTCATTTATGGCTTTTAGTTCTTCCCGCGATTCCTGACTCCTAAAGGATTCTTTTAGCTTAAGTTCGATGCTTGCTATTTCTCTGACCAGTGTCTCCCTACGCATTTCAGATATATTGACCTCTTTTAGCCGCTCTGTTATTCTTTTCCGTCGCCTGTAAAGGGAGCGCCTGTCTCTTTCTGTTTTACATCTACTCCTCCTTTTTCTTAGAGGAATAAGCCTTGTGCATACATCGAGTGCTACCGAGTTAATCTGTTCTAGGCATAAGTTGGGGTCTGTGTTGCTTAGTATATCTTCCCAGCTTATATCGGTTAGGACTTGGTTTACTTGGTCCCACTTTATGTTTTTGTTATTGAAGTTGAATTTGGTGAATGCTCCCTCGTGACTAATCTCATTATGTCGGTCTGGGGCTCCGCGCATACATGACTGAACCTCAATTATGTTGTGATCTGAGTATATTGTTTTTGATATGGTGATATTTCTTATCAGATCATCATTGTTAGTGAAGATGAGGTCTAGTGTATTCTCCAGTCTAGTAGGCTCTATTATTTGCTGGTTTAAATTGAATTTTGTGCAGAGATTTAAAAGCTCGCGTGAGTGTGAGTTTTCATCAGAGCTGCCTCCTGGTGTTATTACTGCAACAATATTATTTGCTATATTCCTCCATTTTAGGTGCCTTAAGTTGAAATCCCCCAGGAGCAAGATGTTGGGTGCAGGAGCTGGAAGGTTTTCCAGACAGTGGTCAATTTTTAACAGCTGTTCCTGGAATTGCTGGGATGTTGCATCCGGAGGCTTGTAGACTATCACAATGACTAGGTTTTGGTTCTCGACCTTTACTGCTAAAACTTCCACTACATCATTTGAGGCATTTAGCAGTTCTGTGCAAACAAGTGACTCTGCAATGTACAGGCCAACCCCCCCCCTTTTGCCTGTTCACTCTGTCACATCTGTATAGGTTGTAACCTGGGATCCATATTTCATTGTCCAAGTGATCCTTTATGTGGGTCTCAGTGAAAGCCGCGAACATTGCCTTTGCCTCTGCAAGCAGTCCACGGATGAAAGGTATTTTGTTGTTTGTTGCTGGCTTTAGACCCTGTATATTTGCAAAGAAGAATGTTATCGGACTGGTGGTATTGTTGGTACTGGGGGGGGATTTTTTTTCCGGCATTAGTATCTGTATCTGTTGGTTTGGAGTGGAGGCCATCGACTGTGGTTCCACTCCAGGAATGACTGGATTTGGTGTACGATTTCTGCCATTTCCTGCCAGTTTTTTTTTCCTTCCTGGCACTAAAAAACCTCTCCCTCTTGAGTGGCTGTGGCTACCCAGGTTTTCCCATGGCCTGGATGTTTTGTATCTTTTTGTCCCCTTTAGATGGTATGCCTGGCAATTTAAGTTATAGCACAGTCTTTCCTGTACTGAAGAGGTACACAGTTCAGGGTGAAAAAGCTTACAGGAAGGGAGTTTGCATTTTCCTGTTGTCATATGGGCATGGCATTTCCTAGGGTGGTCATAGTTGCACGTCCCATCTGTTTTTCCAGATTTCCCATGCCAGCAGATACCGAGTGCATAGTATGTGCACAGGCTTGGTTTCCGTTTGCCTTGGGTTTCTGTGACTGTATTCCCTGTTGGTGCATGTTTCCCTGTCTTACTTCTATCCTCCCTAGCACCAACAATGGAGCTCCCACCATTTGTTTTTGGTAATATATCCTCACTATTGCTAGCGGAGTCCTCTTGTTTGCTATTTCCTGCGGTATTTCTACCGCAGGTTTTGTTACTGTTGGTAGTAACATGCAGTTACTCATTGTGTTTGTGAATTCAGTAACGTGTAGGTCCTGGTCTTGCAGGAGATTTATATTGAAGTCACCTGAGAGTAGTAAGTGTTTCTTTGATTTCATTGTTTTGCACGATGACTTGTACGTGGTTCTGTATTATCCTGACAGCAGTTTCTTTGCACTGTGCTTGTGTTATGTCACTAGGAATGTGTGGACTGTTTATTATAACTGCATCAGACAACTTATCTTGTTCAGTTTTGTCGTCTTGGAAATCAAGGTATTCATTTAGTCGAGTGTGCATGTTCTGATTCCAGTCCTTGATTGCTTCTTCAACCTTCATATTTATTGTTGTTATTTGCTCAGTGTGACTGGCTATAGCTGCTTTTAGAGTATTTTCTGTGTCAACACTTCCCGATGTAATCTTCTCTTCAAGGTTTTGGATCTTGTTCTCGAGGTTGGTTATCTTGGATTCTCGTCGCTCGAGTGTTGCTTTGATATCTTTGATTTCATTTTCTAGAGCAACGATGTAGTCCTTGATATTGTCAGGAATAATCATACCTGAGTTATCATGGGTGAATCCTTTGAAGGGAGTGGAGTTGGAGGGGGAGTCAGCCATGTTTGTTGTTGTTGTTGTTCCCTGGGTGGCGGCGGTGAGGGGGGGTTGATGATACACCGGCGTCCTGCTGGGTAGACAAGTTGAGTTCTAGGGTCCTTGCTGTTATTCTATTATTACTGGTGTTGTTTCTTCTGCGATATCCTTTCATAGTATCACTGAAGTAGATACTGTGTAGCAATGGAGAAGGCTTGCTTTCTCGGAGCTTGGGTTAAGTGGTTGTTTTGCAGCGGAGGCAGTGTTTGGGTTAGCAGGGCTGTCTTCCTTAGATCTTCTAATTTTGTCAAGATTTGGGTTACATTCTTAGTATTCTTGGGTCATGTTGTGGTCTACGTGGGTTCATGTAGTTGAACTTTCACTTAGGCCATCACAAGTTTTGATGAGCGATGTTTTTTTGAGAAAGAAGAGCTGGTAGGATACCGTTGCTGCCGCTGCCGCCGTTAAAGTTAAAGATAAGTTTTATATAATTTTCCAAACTAGGTAGAAATTATCTACAATTCTGGGGAGGTACTGGAACTTGCAGAGAGAAACTTACTAACACTAATAAAACATACATTTAGCTCTGTGTTAGCAGGAAGAGATCACAGACATGAAAGCAGGTATCAAGGCTACCCTTGTTTTTCAGGTTCTAAAAACATTCTCATAACTTTTTTGGGGGGGTTATCCTAAGTAATTTGTAGTATGTATTATAACTGTACTTATAGGTTACTGTGCCTAAATAAACTTACTGATGTGTGTAAACATACCGGGGTCCGTGCCTTCAGTTAAGTTAGTCACAGCTGCCATTATTTCGTTTTCAGTTTCGTGCGTACGCTGAGGAGATACTGTTATATACACTAGTGTATATTGGTCTTGAAACAGGTTACATATTTTATCTCTCCAGTGACATCGACATAGTAACGTGTGAGTTACCCAGGATGGACCAAGGAAGTCGACCAGAGTGATTTATCTCATTGTCATTGTAACATTACCTAGTTTTTTTTTTTTTTTTTTAGTAATACTGTTTACAATCTATGGTTGGGGTAAGAGGTTGTCTTCAGCATTCATTGTGATGTCTGCTATATTATTATTTCAGTGAGGTACATTAGGTGGCAGTAACCTGAACTAACTCAAGTGGAAGTTATCATTGAATTTGAACCTCATGTTTAATGTGATGTATGTCAGAATTCAAATTTTATGCTCAATATTACCTACTTTGTCTCTCTCTCTCTCTCTCTCTCTTTTCATCTTTGTAATTTGTGATAAGGTGTAAGACCTCGCCTGTACCATCCATTATATCATTATATGTACCATATTATTAACACACATACAAGAGGTCTCTGAGTGTGTTTTTGGTGGGGTGTGTGTCGTATTGAGTGGTGGTGGTCTGGGTTGAGTATGGTTGGAGGTGTTCATTGAACTTCAGCACTTGTGTCTTGTGATCTATTTTGGACTTCTGACTTTGTAGTGAATATTTGCTCTTGCATAACCTATAAGGGAAAGATAAGCGAGGAATTCTTGTGTTGTGAGTCTTACACCAGATGTCATCACTGGCAAACATGGCAACTGTCATAGAGGAACCTATTTCTGCAGGTGATGGAAATGATGATAGCTTCCAGACCTTTAAAAGTAAACAAAAGAGAAAAAGTGAGAAAGGGCTAGAGCGTCGACGTAGTCAGACTCACTTGACTCGTACACAATGTGATACTAAACGTCCTTGGTGCACAGAGGCTGCAAGAAGTCTTTCTTCAAAGGAAGAATGTGTTAAGCTGAACTTCCCTGACAACACCCCGCTGCCTGCTAAGTGTGCATGGCTAATGGAAGCTGTAAACAAGCATCCTAACTCAAGGATCCAATTTAGGAAAAACACACACAACTTTGTGTTTGTGGAACAGTATAAAGAGCTGATCAATGATCTACTTAGTACACCTTATGGGGATATTAAGCTGCTCCGACCTCCATCAGACACTCACCACTTTAAAAAATGGGTCAGTATCATAATCTTTGGATACCCTCTCTGCATGGACCCATCCCATCTGACTCTAAGTGAGCATATCATCAAGCCTAAAAGACTTAAAGGAAAATCCCAAATTATTGCCAGTTGGGTAGGTCCTGTGCCCCTCCCCCGGAATATCTGGGTGCATGGTTTACGTTTCCTAAACATGGAAGTGTACCTACCCCCTAAACGTAGGTGTTACAAATGCCAGCACTATGGCCATGTTGCAGTAGACTGTGGAATACTACATTCTTGGTGTGGTAAGTGTGCTGGGAAACATTCCACTAGAGAATGCACAGTAGGCCCTGACAGCCGAAAATTTAAGTGTATTAACTGTAAAGAAGTTGGGGTTACAGTTTCCCACAAGGACTGCAGTCAGAACCCAAACAACCTTCGATGTAAACCTGATAACAGTCCTTTAATGGTAACTGAGGATGGGGCCATCCAGTCTACCACAGCCAGATCTGAGACTGAACCTCTGCAAAGTGTGCAAGAACCCCACCTCACTGCAAAGGATTCTGGTGATACCAGAATGCCATCACACACACCAGCTGTGGAGGAGCTAGCCATCCCTGCTAGCACATATGGAACTACTGGTCTGCCACAACAGATACCTATGGCTACACCTGAATATGGGGATGAGTTTGTCATTTCTCCCAATACACACAACTACAACAGTCAGACGGACACCACACAGGTAACCTCCCTGGAAAATGGAGATGAGTCAGATGCACAGGACCTACCTGCAATGAATGATGAAACAGAGAACACTAATGTAACCATGGTACCTGTTAAGGTGATAGGTGTTAAAGAAAGCACTAACCCAGAAGTGCCATCCTCCGGAGAGGCATTGGATTCGCCTGACCTTCCTCATATTATAACAACTTTCCAGAAAAAAATTGAGCATCTTGAACAGATCCTGACAAGTTTAATAAATATATGTAATCAGGATGATGCTCTTGAGCATGGTGATGATGTCAAAAGTGCAGCAATCTCCGTTCAGCTTCCAGCAATTTGTGAGAAAGAAGCCCATAACTCTTGCCTTCAAGACTTGCCTTTTAACTGGCTGCCAAAATGCCGAAAAATGCTTAAAAATAAAGGTCCTGAAGATAAAGACGTACAAACTATGCTATTTGCTCTTAAGTATCTGCACACTGTAGTCAAAGCATAATAGTTTTACCATCTTATGAGCAAGAGATTGTAATAACTCACTACAATGGATACATTACAAATCTTTTCATGGAACATTGCTTCCATCAGGAAGCGGTTGCCTGACTTACATCATATTAATGCAACCAAGAATATTGATGTCATCTGTTTGCAGGAATGTAGATTGAAAGATGGAGCACCTCCACCAAACTTGCCTGGATATGCAGCTTATAACCTAAGGTCAACCAACTATTGTATGATGTATGTCAGAAAGAGCTTGCCACATTCACTCCTTTCCTTGCAGAGTCGAGTTAACATGCAGTATCATGGTGTCAAAGTATATGCAGGCGATTTTTCCATAAACATTTTTAATCTCTATGCCCCAGCGAACCAGCTTCGACCTGATGCTTTACCAGATCGCATCAATAGTGAACCTACCATCATTCTTGGAGATTTTAATGCCAGACATAAGAATATTGGTGGGTCTATAACAAACACCAATGGAACTAAACTAGTGAGATTGCTAAATGAGCATGATAATGTTCGAATTGTGGGCACTACTGAGCCTACTCACATATATGGTGGCATACTAGATCTGTGTCTTGGATTTAATACATCATATACGATGCATGACTCTGTCATAGTTGATGATCTTCTATCTGATCACTTCCCAAGACTAACAACTGTCAATCTTGATCACATCTCCAGCAATCAAGGAGCTAAATACAGAAGGAGGAAACTTATTCTCAAACCAGAACACAGAGACAACTTTATTAACCACTTGGATCAATGGTATAAGAATTACGAGCCCATTGGCACACAAAAATTTAATGATGATTTAATTACCACTATTGAGAGTGTTCTCACAGATCAAGTGGGCAGGAATAGGAAACAAAAACCCTCCACTATAAATAACAATAAAAACCAATGTAAATACTATAATGATCCACAGCTATGCAATCTAACACATGCAGCTAGGAGGATTGGTAAAGCATACCGTGAATGTAGAACCCCAGAGCTGCTCAGAACGTTCCAAGCTGCACTAACAAATGCAAGGAATAGAAAGGAAGAACTTAGGCAACAGGAATGGGAACAGTTTGTTAGTGGATTAAATAGGTCCACCCCTTTGAGTTTGGCTTGGAAAGGTATAAATAAAATAACCAGGAAAAAGACTGGCAATGTTGCTCATCCCTTTCCTCTTGAAAAAGCAAATGACCTCATAAATGACTGGTCCAAAACATCCAGGCATGAAAGCCTTCCATCTCATATTACAAAAAATTTAGAGAGTACTTCTGAAGAAATGTTGAAACTGATTAATTTTATGAGCCAAAATATTGATGAGAGTGATTGCCTCTTTACCGAGTATGAATTAGATAATGCATTAACCAAAGGTCGATCAACTGCTCCTGGAGAGGATGGTATAACCTATGATATTCTCAGAACTCTAAGGCACGTGCCTGATAACCCTTTGTTGACACTGTATAATCTCAGTTACATTGAGGGCGTTCTTCCTACTTCCTGGACCAATAGTCTCATTGTGCCTATCCCTAAGCCCCAACAGCCTGATACATTTAGGCCGATCTCCTTAACTAGTTGTCTTTGTAAAACTTTTGAAAGAATGATGCTTAACAGACTGTACTACAGAATCAGACATCAACTTTCCCCCTACCTCTATGGGTTCATGAAAGGTAAAAGTGTGCAGAACTGTATTTCCACCTTTCTCACTGCACACACCTCTACTAGTTTTACCACTTTTCTTGATCTAAAATCTGCATTTGATATTGCGAACAGAACCGTTATACTACATGAACTAGCCAAAATGAATATTGGTGGTAGCTTACTCTGCTGGATAATAGGATACCTGTCAAATAGAGTATCCTCTGTCCTTTACCAAGGCTTCAGAAGTGATTCTAAAGAAATGTCTTTAGGTACACCGCAGGGAGGAGTTCTTAGTCCCATGCTATTTAATATTCTGATTAATGCTCTCCTAAATGCTCTACCTGCCTCACCTAAACATATAGCTATAAGCTATGCTGATGATATCATGATCCATACAACAGGGCATAAGAAGATGAATACCATTCTTAATGAAGTTCAAGCAATTTGTAATCGACTAGGCCTCATAATATCTTCCTCTAAAACTAAGATATTAACAAGCAAACGACATCCCCCACCCATCTATTTGCAGGGTGAAATCATTAGCTACGTTAAAACTTAGATATCTTGGTGTAGATGTACCCTTTAACAAATCCACTATACCACAACTAAACAAGAAATGTAAAGCTAGGCTAAATGCTCTCAAAGCTGTTGCTGGCTACAATCCCAACTATGGTGCTAATGTGAGAATCGTGAGAATGATGTACATAGCCTATGTTAGGTCCTTAATTGATTATGCTGCTCCCATGTTGATATTAGCTAGAGAAAGTTCTCTCCGACCCTTGGAGTTAATGCAAAATGAAGCTCTCAGGATTATTCTTGGCTGTCCCAGATCTACAAAAGTTCTTAACATGAGGAAGGAGCTTGGTATTTCTAGTATCAGTGATAGGATTGTTGAAATTAACACTGTACTCGGTATTAGAATGTTGAGAAACGAACCAGACACTGTCACAGTGAATCTTACCAAGTGTCTAGAGGTAAATACACACAGATCTAAATGGATTGTGAAAACGTGCAATTGCATTAAGTTTTATAACCTGCATGAACTGTATCACTGTAGGCAACAAGAGCATTTCACCCCTCCATGGAAGATGTGTTCATTTAATATCACATACCTACAAGTCCCTCCCAAGAAGCTCATTGCTAGTAATCCCTTCCTTAAATCTCTTGTTAGAGCAACTGCTCAAGAAGAAATTTCTCACCTAGCTGGTAGTAACAAGTTATCACAAGTTATATACACTGATGGATCTAAACAGGAGTCTTCTGGCAGGGCTGCATCTGCTCTTGTTGCCACCTCCCTAGTTAAGAACGATAATAAATTTGTTGAGTTAGGCATAAGAATTAACAACTGGGCGTCTACACTGCAAACTGAATTGTTTGCAATCCTAATGGCGCTAAAGCTAACCTATGACACTGAGCTTGACTCTATCATCATTACTGATTCTATGTCATCATTGAAGGCTCTTGGCTCATATAATGACTCCAACAACATGCTCATTGGGGAAGCCAGGTATAGATACTCAAAAATTAGGGACAAAGGAATTAATGTACAATTGCTATGGATCCCATCACACATTGGATTACTCCTTCATGATAAAGTTGATATGTTAGCCAAGAAGAGTATCGAGAAGGAGAATGTAGAATATAACTTTGGTATAACTGTGTCTAGCATTAGGAATAATATTAGGAGAGAAGTAAATAATGAAAATGATTGTTATAGGAATGCAGTTAGAAGCCTGAGTAGATCTATAACCCACTATGATAACATGAACGTAGATAAGTATGTTTATGGAGCAACTTGCAATGTGAACAGACTGACTGATGTTGTAGTGGCCAGGCTTAGGCTTGGTTACAAGTACTTCTGGCAGTTTGGGAGACACACAGATGATGATCAAACTAAATGTAAATTATGTGATCAGGCATATGGTCACTCTCTTGAACACTATGTGCTTAATTGTCCACTCATTGAGGAATACAGAGACAGACAGTATAATAACCTATGTGACATGTCAAGATATCTTATTAATGAAAATAAGATACCCGATATACTAAGCAAATTTCCTAAATTTGCTTGTAACAGATAAGTGAACTATAGATATGTAGATATAAATCCATATGTATTCCTGTTAACCCTTTGGGGCCTAGTTCCTAGGCCTTTTGTGTATCCATATGCTCTCGCGCTACCGTCCACAGGATGGATATGGGGTGCACAATAAACTAGCCACTTCGGTGGCAAAATCTAAATCGTCAAAGTTATTTCAGATTTTATTTTGAGGACAATTTTGTATTTTTACTCTTCCCTAGAATTCTCAGAATTTAAATTTAAGCCTTTTTCACAACCTTTTCTCGTAATTGTATCGCCCTTCTCGTTAAATATTTACCATAACTCACGATATCGTAATGACACGATTGCAAACAAACCATACCACGAGCGGGTTTTGAACCCGCGATCAGTCTCAAACTCCAGACCAGTGGCTAACGCGACGGTCTGGAGTTTTGTGATTCTCTGATTGCGGGTTGAAACCCCGCCCGTAGTATGGTTTATATTTATCATATAGGCTGATGTGACACTGGCCACCTAGCCGTCACTCGAACAGTTTCCAAGACAATTCCAAAAATTAATATGTATAAAATCAGTCACACGTTAGGTAAATAGTCTGCCATTATTTCCCCTAAGCATTTTTAATGATAGAACTATTTCAGCGTTCCACTGACCATAGCTTTAGTAGCACTGAAGAATAGGTTACGATCATCACTGCGTCCTGGACATGACGCTTCCTTATTAAAAACTTTCCATTGATTATTGCCTATAATCGAGGGATCTGAATGGCGCATAAAAAATTAGTTTTTCACAACCTGCAGATGCTGTAAGCAACCTGACAATGCGTTTTATTCATTTTATATCATTTTTATGCACCAGTTTGCTTTAACCAACATACTGAGGCACTCCAGCTCCCGTTTGCTTCTTTCTTTAAGTATAGAATAGTTTATGCCTTTTTATACAATATTCAACAGCTATGCCCATACTCGCTACTTAATATATCTCCATTATCAGAGTAATGTTTCTTGAACATTAAATTAGTCATACTTTCACGGTATTTGTTACGCTTCAAAAATTTGTGCCTCTTTTGTTGCCTTACGTCTTTTGTTGCCTAGCAATCTAGCGTCCTAGAGTCCTAGAATCCTAGCGTCCTAGCGCCCTATTGTATTGTAGTAGGTTCGCCGGTCTTGTCCCGGTACGGGTCTTTTCCAGGTGTTGACCCGGCGCCCTGGACCTACAGTTTCTCTCTGCTTCCTGCATTTAACATTATTAAGTTTTTTTTTTTTACCACATCCGTGGTAAAAAAAAAACAGCATTGATATGATTCGTACCTATATTAATTATAATTGTTACACTCTTATTGTCCCTACACAGCCTGATATAAGGTAGCAACGATCCCATTAACTAAGGACCGTAACGCGAGCACTCCAGCCATATAAAGCTGCACTTTATCCCTTACGACTTTTGCCATAAAATTTGTTCAGGTCAATGGAATTTTCTTTAAGTATTTGTAGAAAATCTTTCGGCCTGGTTTCTGGGCGTCCATTCACTGCCGTCTCTAGCAGCACTGTGAGACTGCCAAAACAGCCTGATGTGTTTCCGTCGCTGAATGATCCGAGAAAGGTACCACCGTGTCACATTAGTCCAGCTGCCTCCACCTCAATGCATGTAAAAGACATAGTACAACGTGTGATATGTTTCTAATGCAGTTAAATTCTAGGGTTGAACATCAGAAACAATTCAGAAGAGGTTTCACCAGCTATCGCATTTCAACGAATATCCCTTTTTTTTTTATCAAAACTGGGGAAATGAAACCTACAACGAGCTCAAAACTAATTCGAATCTTCCACTGTGGAAATTATTTACATCATTTCCTAAATGCAGACCATACAAATGAATAATAATAATTGCGAATTAAAATGTGATGCTATTTGGACCCTTTGAAAAATTTCGAGTGAGGGGGGATGTGGAAGAGCTGGGGGAGTGATGTTAGAGGATGCCATATTTAATTTAATGTTTGAGCACTGGACTTAATTGTGCAATGTAATTCGGCGTTTTCCGAGGCCAATTTGGGATGTTTCGGCTTGAATTTTTAATAGGAACCCGTGTTAATCTTCCCTGCTGAAGAATTGGGACAGGAAATTTGCAGAACCTCAAGGATTGCATGTGAAGGGTGGAAAAAGAAATGACTTCAATGAACCCTTCACAACAACGCACCTTAGCTAAGTGATGCTTACCCATAATGTGCAGTAGTTTTTGCATTGGCAATCATAGATCCTAGCTGTTATGGTATAGTTAGGGTGTGTTCCATCAGTATTGTCTTCAAGCAATTAAATGGTAAGTGTTAATACCAGTTATATTTTATGCACCCAGAAAGCCAAATCCTATACAGTCCACACAACTTTAATTACCAGAGTAGCTGGTTTTAATATTATAATTATTAATTTAGTGTCAGGTCTAGCTTTTTGTGAGAGTGGTGAGGAAGTGAGCATCGCAGGAGTTGCAGTTCAGCGACCTACTGTGACTAAGTCCCACTTACCTCACCCAAATTACCTGCAGGTAATAATTCAGGTGATGCCCTGTAAATCTCATGCAGGTAATTTACTCACATAAAACTAATAATAATAATAATAATAATAATAATAATAATAATAATAATAATAATAATAATAATAATAATAAAAAATTAGCAATATCCACTAAGACACACCAACTTTAAAAGTTTAAAGCCAATAAGAAACGGTATTATCAAGTTATCGCACTAGATCAGTTTCCTTAAATACATTAGATACATAACCAGCACAGGAGTTGCATTATCAAGTTTTTAGTGCCACCCATCTAGATACCCATCAATTACACAACCCAGGGCAACATTTGTTTAGAGCAGGTCGCTCCTGTCTGTCCCAACTACTGGATCACTACGACAAGGTCTTAGATGCACTAGAAGACAAAAATAATGCAGATGTAATATATACAGACTTTGCAAAAGCCTTTGACAAGTGTGACCATGGCGTAATAGCGCACAAAATGCGTGCTAAAGGAATAACAGGAAAAGTTGGTAGATGGATCTATAATTTCCTCACAAACAGAACACAAAGAGTAGTCGTCAACAGAGTAAAGTCCGAGGCGGCTACGGTGAAAAGCTCTGTTCCACAAGGCACAGTACTAGCTCCCATCTTGTTCCTCATCCTCATATCCGACATAGACAAGGATGTCAGCCACAGCACCGTGTCTTCCTTTGCAGATGACACCCGAATCTGCATGACAGTGTCTTCCATTGCAGACACTGCAAGGCTCCAGGCGGACATCAACCAAATCTTTCAATGGGCTGTAGAAAACAATATGAAGTTCAACGATGAGAAATTTCAATTACTCCGATATGGTAAACATAAGGAAATTAAAACTTCATCAGAGTACAAAGCGAATTCCGGCCACAAAATAGAACCAAAAACCAACGTCAAAGACCTGGGAGTGATCATGTCGGAAGATCTCACCTTCAAGGGCCATAACATTGTATCAATCGCATCTGCTAGAAAAATTACAGGATGGATAATGAGAACCTTCAAAACTAGGGATATCAAGCCCATGACACTCTTCAGGTCGCTTGTTCTATCTAGGCTGGAATATTGCTGCACACTAACAGCACCTTTCAAGGCAGGTGAAATTGCTGACCTAGAAAATGTACAGAGAACCTTCACGGCGCACATAACGGAGTTAAAACACCTCAGTTACCGGGAGCGCTTAAAGTTGATGAACCTGTACTCCCTGGAACGCAGGCGGGAGAGATACATGATTATATACACCTGTAAAATCCTAGAGGGACTAGTACCGAACTTGCACACGAAAATCACTCACTACGAAAGCGAAAGGCTCGGCAGACGATGCAACATCCCCCCAATGAAAAGCTGGGATGTCACTAGCACGTTAAGAGACAATACAATAAGCGTCAGGGGCCCGAGACTGTTCAACTGCCTCCCAGCATACATAAAGGGGATTACCAATAGACCCTTGGCTGTCTTCAAGCAGGCACTGGACAAGCACCTGACGGTACCTGACCAGCCGGGCTGTGGCTTTTAAGTTGGATTGCGTGCAGCCAGCAGTAACAGCCTGGTTGATCAAGCTCTGATCCACCATGAGGCCTGGTCACAGACCGGGCCGCGGGGGCATTGACCCCCGGAACACTCTCCAGGTAAACTCCAGGTATTTCAACTGTTCATATTTCCTCGGTATGTAAAATGCACAAGTGTTTATTTCTTAAGGTTTAATGTCGATCAGAAGAAGCAGTTGTGGCAAGATTGTCAGAGGCAGGAATGTAGGATTGTAGACAGTGGAGTCAGAGTACACCGTCTGTCGAATCCATTTTCCATTGGTCTTCTGATGCAGGTTAGAAATGATGTATTGGCAAAGACCTATATGCCCTCAAGGAGGGAGTAAATTACTATCTTGGGTTGTCAGTAGTTTGATGATAATTAAATGAAAAGCATTTCAACTGAACGTCCTTGACTTGAGGCTGAGGAGACTATCATCATGCCATCATGCAGGAGCAGCCACGTGCCTATGGCGAGTCCAACAACATCAGCAGATGTGGAAAAAGACACTTATGTACAGTTCAGGACATTTATTAAAGGAAACGTTTCGCCATTAGTGGCTTCTTCAGTCCTAGTACAGAGAAAACTAAGAAAACGCATATGCATAGTGGCAGGAGTCAGGTGAAGTGACGCGTGGGTAGAGGTGGTAGTAGTAGTAGTAGTGGAACTAAGGAGGTGAGGCTAGAAAGGGACCTGCTGGCATCATGTAACACCAGTTCCCAGGATGGGTTATGTCCTCTTGATTAGTAATTTTGAAATACTGTAACTACCGGATTTTTGCTTTATAGTGTTACTGATAGTGATTAGTGCAGCTTCAATGCATTTTCTCCGTCTTAAGTCATATTCTTTAATCACTAGTTTAGCTTCATTGAATTTCATGAGGTGTCCAACATCGTCCCTATGTTGAACACATGCGTTTTTGCGGTCATCATTTCTGCAAGCATTTTTGTGTTCTGCGATCCTAATGTCCAGAGATCTGGCTGTTTCCCCTACATATACTTTGTCACACCCCCCACATGGTATAGTGTAAATTCCTGCACTTGTGCCAGAATCATGCTTGGGTTTTTGTATCAGGTTCCTAATAGTAGTAGAAGAGCTGGTAGATATTTTAGTCAGTTTTCTGTCAAACATTTTTGAAACATTAGTGGCAACGTTGCTGACCGGTAAAACGATGTAACTTGGAGGCTTTTCTTCAACTTGACTAGTGAACATCAAAATGGTATACAATACCGACAGGTTGGTAGGTAAGACACATAGGCAACAGTTAGGCAACTTTATTCCGAAACGTTTCGCCTACACAATAGGCTTCTTCAGTCGAATACAGAAAGTAGGCAGGAACAGTGAGATGTGAAGACGATGTAATCAGTCCATCACCCTTGAAGTTGTAGAATTTGAGGTTGTTAGTCCCTCAGCCTGGAGAAGTTCAGTTCCATACTCAGGAACTATCTGAAGATCAAGCAAAAAAGCAAACAAGTTCAGGTAAGATCCCAATGGGATGAGCGGGGAAGACGGGACAGATGAAGAATAGCTCTGGAGAGGAGTGTTCTTAGTCAGAGAAATAGAGCCAGGGCTTAACCCAGCAGCTAAGGCGATCGTGGGGCAGACTTGAGAACAGGAATAGCAGGGACTGTTGCATCGAACTTGTGGTGGTTGAAGTCTTGAATCTTGAGTAGCTGGCAGCAGGCTAGGTCACATCAGAGGGTAGAACGCATATGGAAGTTATAGGAGTAACTGAGGAGGCAAGTTAGCAATGGAGCCATTTTCGAACTTTTTGAAGCTGCTCCTAGATAGGTGGTGTAATTTGGCCTTGTTACTGAAGGTGAAACGTAGAGGCTTGATGAACTCAAGAACTTGGGTGAGTGTGAAGTGAAGCGGTGATTCACAGGCATACTTAACTGTTCCATCACCGAGGCTTTTGTAGAGTTCAGTACAGGTCATGGTGTCAGTATTTGAAGGAGAAGTGTAGAAGGTAAGGTTTTCCCATGAGGGTTTACTGGAGTCGTCGCTATCTTCCTCTTCTGGAGTGGACTCATTGGGCGAATCCACAATGGTGGCAACAGGTGACTGAGGGTCGACAGGAGCAGTGGAGAGGTGTAACGGTTGTGTAACAGCAGGTTGGGAGAGGTGCGAGACGGTGGTTGAGGCAGCATGATCAACGTTGTCAGCGGTGGAAGTGGTTATAGAAGTTACAGGAGCAGTTGCTTGGGCAGGAGACAGGTCTGCAGGTGCAGTAAAGTTCAGGGCGTTGGAAAGGATCTTGAGGATGTCTGCTGAAGGTGTGGAGTCCGGAAAATTGTAACTTCTATAACCACTTCCACCGCTGACAACGTTGATCATGCTGCCTCAACCACCGTCTCGCACCTCTCCCAGCCTGTCGGTATCACCATACTATTTCCTCAACATCGGCAGACTCTTGTGCGTCACTTCGGCCCGGCTCCGGCCCGGCTCCGACCCGGCTCTGGCTCGGTTACAAGACAGTGTCTCTGGTTGGTTCTCCCACCAGATGATGGACACGTAACTAAATGTAAATTTTGCCAAACTGTGTACTGTCACACTTCACAATTCGGAGACAACTTATTGGTAAATATTCAAGAAATGTTAAAGTATTTAATAATCCGCAAAAGCATATTACCAGCCATTATGGAAAACTTACCTGATTTTCCCTGTTTGAAGTAACATCTTGTTTAAATTCAGCCTTACATTGTAAAAAAAATAAGGTAATGAAAAGAATTTAAAACCATATATAAGCTACACTGATGTTTTAGAGGCTAAATTCATATTTGCATAAATAATTCACTACGATTGTAACGAGATATAAACATGTAAATGGTTCATTGTCTTAGTAACTTGCTCAGCTATCAGAACTTTGGGACCATGTCCCTGGCGCCATTATGTGCCTCTGTAATGTTGAGGTACAGTCCCTGGCGCCATTATGTGCCTCTGTAATGTTGAGGTACAGTCCCTGGCGCCATTATGTGCCTCTGTAATGCTGAGGTACAGTCCCTGGCGCCATTATGTGCCTCTGTAATGTTGAGGTACATTCCCTGGCGCCATTATGTGCCTCTGTAATGTTGAGGTACAGTCCCTGGCGCCATTATGTGCCTCTGTAATGTTGAGGTACAGTCCCTGGCGCCATTATGTGCCTCTGTAATGTTGAGGTACAGTCCCTGGCGCCATTATGTGCCTCTGTAATGTTGAGGTACAGTCCCTGGCGCCATTATGTACCTCTGTAATGTTGAGGTACAGTCCCTGGCGCCATTATGTGCCTCTGTAATGTTGAGGTACATTCCCTGGCGCCATTATGTACCTCTGTAATGTTGAGGTACAGTCCCTGGCGCCATTATGTGCCTCTGTAATGTTGAGGTACAGTCCCTGGCGCCATTATGTGCCTCTGTAATGTTGAGGTACAGTCCCTGGCGCCATTATGTGCCTCTGTAATGTTGAGGTACAGTCCCTGGCGCCATTATGTACCTCTGTAATGTTGAGGTACAGTCCCTGGCGCCATTATGTGCCTCTGTAATGTTGAGGTACATTCCCTGGCGCCATTATGTACCTCTGTAATGTTTACACTGCCGCCCACACAATAAGTATGGACTGTGTGATAAAGGTATTAAACTAAGAAGAGATATTTCCTAATTATTGCAAGGAAACTTTGTTAAATAAAATTGGCTCGTTCAAACTTATTTAACCCAAAATTAATGCGAAGCTTCCTTTATGGAAAACAGAAGATTTATTTTTCAGTTATCCTATAGTTTCACAAAATTTAAAGTTTATTAACTGTGTTAGCAAATTAGCAAAGTTACACTTACACTGCTGCATATAATTTTTTTTTTTCGATAAGATACATCAGCCATTATAGATTAAGGGCGTTCTAAAGAGGCATATTCGAGTCAATTTAAAAACAAAATTAAATCAAATTTGAAGATTAACACCTACGCACTTCAATAATCTCATTATCTTCTGAGTAGGACAAACTGGTGTTGAAAACTTGAAGTCAATCAGAAGAGGCTTTCTCAAGTTATCGCTCGGAAGACAAAATCGAGAATGGTGTGTCGAAAATTAACCTCAGGGCTCTTGCACATACCAACAGTGCCATAAAAAAAAAATTCCCGCTAGTTACAGTACACCAGAGTCAAAATTTCTCACTCGACTAGATGATGCGCTGTCAGATGTGAGAAATGTTAAAAATAAATCAGGCAACCGTTTAAAGGTCCTTTTTCGGGGTTATTTCATTAAAGAATTATTGCAATGCCCAGGACAGTTAAATTATTATTATGAGGAAGCGTTAAACCCGTAGGGATTATACAGCACCTGTGGGGGGTGCAAGGTATTCAGATTCAATTCAGGGAACTGGAGCACAGATCCAATTCCCTAGATCAAGAGCCCCTCACCAGCGTCAAGGAACCTCCCTTGAGGGGGAGGGGGGTACTGAAAGATGATTGAGGTTTATATAAATAAATCCTATAAATAACTTACACTGATTTAGCTCTTTTTCAAGCCTGTAATTAGTCCACACTAGTTTAACTCTTTTTAATAATAATAATAATAATAATAATAATAATAATAATAATAATAATAATAATAATAATAATAATAATAATAATAATAATAATAAAAGCTTGTAACTGGGCAAGCTATTTTCGTAATAAGCACAAACTGTTTTAATAGAGCTGAATATTACTAGGCTACAACTGGCCACAGACTGATGGAATTTAGATCAAATATAAGATAAACAGACTACAAGTTAGTGTGAGAGCAGCAGGAGGGCAAAGACCTGTATGAAGAAGAGTAAAGTATTAAGTGCGAGAGTTAAGAGCATTGCATATTTCACAAGAGCAGTCATTAGTGAGCGGGAAACCATAATGGCAGTGACTATGTCAGAGGAAGCTGAAAAATAATCTCTTAAGAGAAAGCTGAAAGATGGTAATTCGAAGATTATTTTTTTACCATATAAACCAAAACCTTCGGAAGTGTCCACAGTATCTAATGGTTATAGTCATAGCCATAATTTTTAAAGGGGTGGACCGGTAAGCCAGTGGAAGGCCTCGGTCAGAAGACCAAACGCTCCAGCGTCAGGAAACACTTGTCCCGTTTCCTGACAAACCTTACCTAACCTAACCTAACTGTCCAGAGAGTTATGACGGAGTATGCATCGTGATCTTGGAAAGGCTGGGTAAACGTGAATTTGAAGAGAAGAGGTATAAACACCGTTACGGGAGCCGTGGATGTGTAAAACACTTTTCTCACCAATTGCAAGTGATGGTGGTAGTAGAGGCAATGGTGGTGAGGGTGGTTACGGTGTTGTGGTAGTGGAGGTGATGGCGGTGGTTGCGGTGTGGTAGCCTCACATACCCAGCACGCGACTATCAGCCAGGGAGAATGCTAAAATAACACCGCTAATTGCCGGTGGGGTCGAGGAATGAGCCGTGTGGGCCACCCTAGCCCGGCGCCGCCCTGCAGGTGGGAGGGTCAACAAGAATGTGGACCGAGTCTCTGCCCTAACGGCGTAGGTCGTGACACGAATGCCGGCCTGGTTGTTGACTATGGCTTAGTGCAGTACGCCTAAAAAAAAAGTGCCTCTTTGTCTGTTAAGTATAGGGTAATATATTTTTTCCTAATTATTTAGTTTTCTGAACAATTCAAGAAAAAGCAGATGTCAACACAGGTAGTAGCGTATCTGTGTCGCAGTGAGTCGCAAGAGATGATATTCTCTCTGCTGCTACTTAGCCCCACAGGTCTGATGCTTCACATAAATAAATATATATAGAAAGAAAGGAAGAAGGAAAAGAAAAACCTAGGGTTAAACATGTAATCTAAATGGTGTATCAGTAACGTTTAAGATTCGTTTATATTATACAGAGTAAAAGTTGTAACTAAATTCTGTTGTCGTTTATTATTGGCAAAACGGCGTGTCTCGGGGTCAAAAATCAACGCTTACACATGAATAATTCAGAAGAAGTCGAAATAAATAAACTCAGGAATTTTGAATCGTTGATTATAAAAAAATATATATAATAACAAATAGCAGAGAATAATTTGTATGGCGATATATATTTTTACACGTAAGGAGATTATTTATACCAGGCATTAAACTCGTGTGGAGGTCACTCGGAAGGAGTTTGAGAAGGCTCGATACTCCGTCTGCTAATAGCGACGTAGTCTCTGCCTAAGACATATTTCCGAAGCTACAAAGGAAGATACGAAGGGAAAAGCCATTTTTAAGCCAGCAGTGGTGGAGATTGAGTAGGAGCGGTGCTACCCATGCTAGGAACGGTGCTACCCCATGCTAGGAGTGGTACTACCCATGCTAGGAGCGGTGCTACCCATGCTAGGGGCGGTGCTACCCATGCTAGGAGCGGTGCTACCCATGCTAGAAGCGGTGCTACCCATGCTAGGAGCGGTGCTACCCATGCTAGAAGCGGTGCTACCCATGTTAGGAGCGGTGCTACCCATGCTAGGAGTGGTGCTACCCATGCTAGAAGCGGTGCTACCCATGCTAGGAGCGGTGCTACCCACGCTAGGAGAGGTGCTACCCATGCAAGAAACAGTGCTACCCATGCTAGGAGCGGAGCTACCCATGCTAGAAGCGGTGCTACCCATGCTAGGAGCGGTGCTACCCATGGTAAGAGCTGTGCTACCTATGCTAGGAGCGGTGCTATCCATGCTAGGAGCGGTGCTACCCATGCTAGGAGCGGTGCTACCCATGCTAGGAGTGGTGCTACCCATGCTAGAAGCGGTGCTACCCATGCT
>NC_091305.1:22484763-22492263 GCF_038502225.1 Cherax quadricarinatus | reverse complement strand
CACAGGCGCCCACTCTGACACCTCGTCACGTACCATGACTCGTTGTTGCCTCCCTGTCAGATATTCTCTGATCCATTGCAGTGCCTTTCCTGTTATGTGTGCCTGATCCTCTAGCTTTTGCAGTAACCTCTTGTGAGGAACTGTGTCGAAGGCCTTCTTGCAGTCCAAAAAAATGCAGTCGATCCACCCCTCTCTCTTGTCTTACTTCTGTCACCTTGTCATAAAACTCTAATAGGTTTGTGACACAGGATTTTCCCTCCCTGAAACCATGCTGGTTGTCAATTATACACTTGTTTCTTTCCAGGTGCTCCACCACTCTCCTCCTGATGATCTTCCCCATGACCTTGCATACTATACACGTTAGTGATACAGGTCTGTAGTTTAGTGCCTCATTTCTGTCTCCCTTTTTAAAAATTGGGACTACATTTGCCATCTTCCATACCTCGGGGAGTTGCACAGTTTCAAATGATATGTTGAAGATCTTTGTTAATGGTACACAAAATATCTCTGCTCCCTCTTTAAGGACCCACGGAGAGATGTTGTCTGGTCCCACCGCCTTTGAGGTGTCAAGTTCGCATAGCAGCTTCTTCACCTCCTCCTTGGTTATATGTACCTCATCCAGCACTTGCTGGTGAACCCCCCTGCTCTGATTTCCTGGAGTCCTACTGGTTTCCACTGTAAATACTTCTTTGAATCTCGTGTTGAGCTCCTGACATACCTCCCGGTCGTTTCTTGTGAATTCCCCATCACCCTTCTTCAGTCTGATTACCTGGTCCTTGACTGTTGTTTTCCTCCTGATGTGGCTGCACAACAGCTTCGGGTCAGTCTTGACTTTCGATGCTATGTCATTTTCGTATTGCCGCTGAGCCTCCCTTCTTATCTGTGCATATTCGTTTCTGGCTCTTCGGCTAATCTCTTTATTTTCCTGAGTTCTCTGTCTTCTGTACCTTTTCCATTCTCTAGTACACCTAGTTTTTGCCTCCCTACACCTTTGGGTGAACCAAGGACTCGTTCTCTTCTTCCCATTATTTCTGTTTCCCTTAAAAACAAACCTCTCCTCTGCCTCCTTGCATTTTGTTGCGACATAGTCGATCATTTCTTGTACTGGTTTTCCTGTCAGTTCCCTCTCCCACTGAATGTCTTGAAAGAAGTTCCTCAAGCCTGAGTAGTTCCCCCTTTTGTAGTTTGGTTTTTCCCACCCTATTCCTGCTGCTCTCTCCACTTGGAGCTCGGCTATGTAGTCGAAGCACAGAACCACGTGATCACTAGCTCCCAGGGGCCTTTCATACATGATATCCTCGATGTCAGAACTACTAAGGTGAATACAAGGTCCAGTCTTGCTGGTTCATCCTCTCCGCTCTCTCTCTGGTAGTGTCTCTAACATGTTGATGCATGAGATTTTCCAGTACCATATCCATCATCTTGGCTCTCCATGTTTCGGGACCCCCATGGGGCTCCAGGTTTTCCCAGTCAATCTCCTTGTGATTGAAATCACCCATAACTAGTAACTTTGCTCCCCCCATGTGTGCTCTCCTGGCCACCTTGGCTAGTGTGTCGACCATTGCTCTGTTGCTCTCATCGTATTCTTCTCTTGGCCTCCTGCAGTTCTGTGGTGGGTTGTACATTACTGCAATTATCACCTTATGTCCCTCAGACTGGATTGTTCCTACTAAGTAGTCCCTTTCGCCCGTGCCGTCCATTCCTTCCATTTTCTCAAGCCCCCACTGGTTTTTAATGAGCAGTGCAACTCCTCCTCCCCCTCTCCTCCCTCTGTCTTTCCTGAGGATTTGATATCCAGATGGAAAGATTGAATCTGTTATTATTCTGGTGAGTTTTGTTTCTGTGAGTGCTATTATGTCTGGGGATGTCTCCTTGATTCTTTCGTGCCACTCCTCATACTTATTTGTTATTCCATCTGCATTTGTATACCACACCTTCAACTTCTTTTCTAAGATTGTGGTCTGGGAGGTGTATTGGGGTTGGGGAAGTGGGAGACCTGATAAGGAACAATGGGTGGTTGCTGTGGGGGTGGAGTTTATAATGCAGTGGGTGGGGGCATTGGATGTGGCATGGGTGTTTTGGTTTAGAGTGTTTGGTTGCACTGGGGTTGACCTGGTTGAGAGGCTTCTATAGGAAGTTGTGAGGGAGGCTGTATTTGATCTTCCTGTGTCTGGGATCTCCTGTCTGTCTTCTCCATCCCCTCTCTTTCCTCCTTTCGCCTTTGTACCATCTCTCTCTGTTTCTGCCTTTCTGCTTGTGTTCTGTCGCGGTCGAGATACACCTTCCTGTATGCTGGCATGTCCCTTAATCGTGCTTTCTCCTGCAGGATCCTGTTCTGAGTCGATTCTGCCTGGAAGGTCACTTTCACTGGCCAGGTTCTTTTTTTTACAAACCCCCCTATTCTCCGAAAATTTTCCAGCTGGGTCATGTTGTCTTCTCCTATTGCTTTCATGATGCTTTCAATTGCTTTTTTTTCCCTTGTTTTCTTGCTTCATATGTTTCCCCTTCAACTTCCTGGAGCCCATACACGAAGACTGACCTCACCCTTTCATGCTCCCACTGCATATCCCTGTGTATCCCCTCATTCAATTTGATTTCCTCCATTGCAGCTTTCCTTTCTTCAGTTTCACTAGCTAATGTACTTGGGCTCAGTGGCCTGTCATTTTCCCTTCTCGGCTTTCCCTGGGCTCTGCTGTGGTCTGTTAGGTCCTCCACATATAGCTTAGCTCTTTCATTTACTACAGTCTCCACTGATTGAGCTTCTACATGCAGTTTTGCTCCTTTCCCTACAGTCCCCTTATTTGTGACTGAGGTAGCAGTCTCTGTTGTCAATCCCAAAATGTTCTTTAGTTCTTTAGGCTGTTTCAGATTTTTCAGTTCCTCTTCTAAACTCTGTATCCTGGCCTCTGCTGCTTTGACTTGCACCTCCCACTTCCTGCTTTCCATGTCTATCCTCTCTTCCATTCTCATGCTAAGTTCTTCTAGTTTCTTTTCCCATTCATGTTCCCTTTTTGTGAGCTCTGCTGCCCAATCTTCCTTTGCAGTTTCCTCCTCCTGTCCCTTGGTTTTTCTTGTTGCTCTCTGGCAACCCATTTTTGTTTTATCCTGATTGCCTCAGAGTGGGAAACCTATGTAATTCTGTATGTTAGGTTAGTAATGTGTATGTCAGAGTGTGGGGGGGGGGGGGAGGTAGAGGAGGAATTGTGGCTATGTGGGAGAGTAGTGTGGAGGGGGAGTGGGAAGGAGAGTGAAGCAAGTGGGTGAGTGGGAGAGGGAGAGGGGGAAGGAGGGAGAGGTGGGGAGGGGGAGGGTGAAAGAGGGAGGGGAGGGATCAGGTGAAGGAGTGAGATGTCGGTGGGGGAGGGGTGGAGTGTATGTGTGAGTCTGGCAATGTGTACTCACCTAGTTGTACTCACCTAGTTGAGGTTGCAGGGGTCGAGTCCAAGCTCCTGGCCCCGCCTCTTCACTGGTCGCTACTAGGTCACTCTCCCTGAACCATGAGCTTTATCGTACCTCTGCTTAAAGCTATGTATGGATCCTGCCTCCACTACATCACTTCCCAAACTATTCCACTTCCTGACTACTCTGTGGCTGAAGAAATACTTCCTAACATCCCTTTGATTCATCTGTATCTTCAACTTCCAACTGTGTCCCCTTGTTACTGTATCCAGTCTCTGGAACATCCTGTCTTTGTCCACCTTGTCAATTCCTCTCAGTATTTTGTAAGTCGTTATCATGTCCCCCCTATCTCTCCTGTCCTCCAGTGTCGTCAGGTTGATTTCCCTTAACCTCTCCTCATAGGACATACCTCTTAGCTCTGGGACTAGTCTTGTTGCAAACCTTTGCACTTTCTCTAGTTTCTTTACATGCTTGGCTAGGTGTGGGTTCCAAACTGGTGCCGCATACTCCAATACGGGCCTAACGTACACGGTGTACAGGGTCCTGAACGATTCCTTATTAAGATGTCGGAAGGCTGTTCTGAGGTTTGCTAGGCTCCCATATGCTGCAGCAGTTATTTGGTTGATGTGCGCTTCTGGAGATGTGCCTGGTGTTATACTCACCCCAAGATCTTTTACCTTGAGTGAGGTTTGTAGTATCTGGCCCCATAGACTGTACTCCGTCTGCGGTCTTCTTTGCCCTTCCCCAATCTTCATGACTTTGCACATGGTGGGGTTGACTCCAAGAGCCAATTGCTGGACCAGGTCTGCAGCCTGTCCGGATCCCTTTGTAGTTCTGCCTGGTCTTCGATCGAATGAATTCTTCTCATCAACTTCACGTCATCTGCAAACAGGGACACTTCGGAGTCTATTCCTTCCGTCATGTCGTTCACAAATACCAGAAACAGCACTTGTCCTAGTACTGACCCCTGCGGGACCCCGCTGGTCACAGGCGCCCACTCTGACACCTCGCCACGTACCATGACTCGCTGCTGTCTTCCTGACAAGTATTCCCTGATCCACTGTAGTGCCTTCCCTGTTATCCCTGCTTGGTTCTCCAGTTTTTGCACTAATCTCTTGTGTGGAACTGTGTCAAACGCCTTCTTGCAGCCCAAGAAAATGCAATCCACCCACCTCTCTCTCTCTTGTCTTATTGCTGTCACCATGTCATAGAACTCCAGAGTGTGTGTGTGTGTGTGTGTGTGTGTGTGTGTGTGTGTGTGTGTGTGTGTGTGTGTGTGTGTGTGTGTGTGTATGTGTGTGCGTGTGTGTACTCACCTAATTGCGGTTGCAAGGGTCGATTCATAGCTCCTGACCCCACTTCTTCACTGGCCGCTACTATGTCCACTCCCTGCTCCATGAGCCTTATCATACCTCTTCTTAAAACTATGTATGGATCCTACCTCCACTACATCACTCTCCACACTATTTCACTTCCTGACAACTCTGTGACTGAAGAAATACTTCCTAACATCCCTGTGACTCATCTGAGTCTTCAACTTCCAACTGTGACCCCTTGTTGCTGTGTCCCATCTCTGGAACATACTGTCTGTCCACCGTGTTAATTCCTCTCAGTATTTTATATGCTGTTATCATATGCCCCCTATCTTTCCTGTCCTCCAGTGTCGTCAGGTCGATTTCCCTTAACCTCTCCTTGTAGGACATGCCCCTTAGCCAGGATGCTATTAGAAAAGCACTGGTTTCGTAATAGAATTGTAGATGAGTGGATCAAACTCCCCAGCACCGTCATAAAAGCTAAAACGTTGTGTAGTTTTAAAAATAGGTTAGATAAATACATGAGTGGGTGTGGGTGGGTGTGAGTTGGACCTGACTAGCTTGTGCTACTAGGTCAGATGCCGTGCTCCTTCCTTAAGTGAATGTGACCCGACCTGACTAGGTTGGGGTTTTGGCTTGGGCCGGTGGGGAACTTGGACTTGCCTCGCATGGGCCAGTAGACCTGCTGTAATGTTTCTTCTCTCTTATGTTCTTATGTTCTGTTCTTAGGTTTACTAGTCTCCCACATGCTGCAACAGTTATTTGGTTGATGTGCATCTCAGAAGATGTGCTTGGTATTATACTCACCCCAAGATCTTTTCCTTAAGTGAAGTTTGCACTCTGGCCCTAGACTGTACTCTGTCTGTGGTCTTCTTTGCGTTTCCTGATCTTCATGACTTTGCATATGGTGCGGTTAAACTCTAGGAGCCAGTTGTCGGACTAGGCATGCAGCCTGTGTAGGTCCCTTTGTAATCCTGCCTGATCCTCATCCAACTGAATTCGCCTCATTAGCTTCAAATCGTCTGCAAACAGGGACACTTCTGAGTCTGTCCCTTCCGTCATGTCATTCACATATACAAGAAACAACACCGGAATCCCGCTCGTCACTGGCGCCCAGTCTGACACTTCGTCACGTACTACGACTCGCTGATGCCTTCCTGTCAGGTATTCTCTAATCCATTGAAGTGCATTTCCTGTTATACCTGCTTTTGCACTGATCTCTTGTGTGAAACTGTGTCAAAAGCCTTATTACAGTCCAAGAAAATGCAGTCTACCCACCATTCTCTCTCTCTCTCTCTCTCTCTCTCTCTCTCTCTCTCTTGCCATACCGCCATCAACCTTGACATAAACTACAGTAGGTTTGTGACACAGGATTTCTCCTCCCTGAATCCGTGCTGGTTGTCGTGAATAAACTCATTCCTTTCTAGGTGCTCCACCACTCTTTTTCTAATATTTTTTCTCCATAACTTTGCATATCATACATGTTAGTGACACTGTTCTGTAGTTTAGTGCTGCGAATCTGTCTCCTTTCTAAAGAATTGGGACTACATTTGCTGTCTTCCACACCTCAGGTAGTCGCCCTATTTCGATAGATGTATTGAAAATTGTTGTTAGTAGTACGCAGAGCACCTCTGCTTCCTCTCTCATGCCCCATGGAGAAATGTCTGCCCCCATCGCATTTAAGGTATCTAGTTCACATAGCAGCCTCTTTACCTCCTCTGTTGTATGTATTGAGTCCAGCATTTGATTATGTACCCCTTACTGTCTCCACTGTAAATATTTCTTTAAATATCTTGTTGAGCTCTTCACATAATTTTCTGTCGTTTCTTGTGATCTTCCCCCCTTTCTTC
The DNA here is from genome assembly GCF_038502225.1 of Cherax quadricarinatus. NCBI lineage: Eukaryota > Metazoa > Arthropoda > Malacostraca > Decapoda > Parastacidae > Cherax > Cherax quadricarinatus. Next base: position 22,485,701 of record NC_091305.1, on the reverse strand, counting down.
CTTAGCCTGATTACCTTGTTCTTGACTGTTGTTTTCCTCCTGATGTGACTGTACAACAGCTGTGGTCAGATTTGGCTTTCGCTGCTATGTCCATATATGTGCATATTCGTTTCTGGCTCTTTAATTAATCTCTTTGTTTTCCTGGGTCCTTTACTTTCTATACTTCTTCCATTCTCTAGAGCACTTGGTTTTGGCCTCTCTACACCTTTGGGTGATCCAAGGGCTCGTCCTGGCCTTCTTGTTATTTCTGTTGCCCGTGGGTACGAACCTCTCCTCTGCTTCCTTGCATATTGTTGTCACATATTCCATCATATCATTTACTGATTTTCCTGCCAATTCTCTTTCCCTCTGAACCTTGTGCGGGAAGTTCCTCATGCCTGTGTAGTCTCCTCTTTTGTAGTTTGACTTCATTCGTCCCGCTCTTCCTGCTTCCCTCTCCACCTGTAGCTCTACTATGTATGAGAAGCTCAGGACCACGTGATTACTAGCTCCGAGGGGCCTTTCATATGTGATGTCCTATCTGAACTACTCAAGGTGAATACAAGGTCTAGTCTTGTTGGATCGTCTGCTGCTCTCTATCTCTCTCTGGTAGTGTCCCTAACGTGTTGATGCATGAGGTTTTCCAGTACCACCTCTTCCATCTTAGCCCTCCATGTTTCTGGGCAAAAGTGTGGCTCCAGGTTTTCCCAGTCAATTTCCATGTGACTGAAGTCACCAACAACCAGTAGCTTTGTCCTGCCCACGTGGGCCCGTCTTGCCACCTTCGCCAGAGTGTCGACCATGTCTCTGTTACTCTCATCATATTCTTGTCATGGCCTCCTTCTATTCTGTGGTGGATCATACATCACTGTAATCACCACCTTGGGACCTCCAGTCTGAAGATTTTCTGTTATGTAGACCCTTGCTTCTCCTCCCTCTCCCTTTACCAGCTCCTCAAA
>NC_091305.1:22359763-22479763 GCF_038502225.1 Cherax quadricarinatus | reverse complement strand
ACAAAAATTTAATACTAAACAAACACAGTGAAATATATTTTTTTCGTTAGGTTCAGAATGATTTTGGCGAAATTATTGCATACACAAATTTTCACTTGTTCTATATGGCAAGATGAGCGTTGCTATTTAAGCCAAGAACGCAAGTTCTGCCTATTCGGCACGACATATACATATAAATATATATATATATATATATATATATATATATATATATATATATATATATATATATATATATATATATATATATATATATATATATATTCGTTAGTTAGGACGAACTCCTTTAAAAAGATGACTTTTCCATAAGTATATCTATGAATATTCTACAGATTCATAGATAAGTGGTTCCTTTGCCTTGACGTGCTCTAGGAGCGTGAGGAAGGGAATATCTATGAAAGAATTCGAGGAAACTGGTTAGCCTGACTTGTGTCCTGGCTCTCTCATAAATCTCCTTTTTACATTTTAAACGCTGTTGATAAGTACATCCAAAACAGAAAAGCGCCTTCCTTCAGACTTTCATGAAGGAAGAAAGGAGTTTTTATGGAGTTGTTGGAGGGCTCTTGAGCTCTGGTCCTCTCATTTATGAGCCAGACTTTCTATAACAGAGCGTCGAGGTAGCTACAAGCCGCGACAGGATATTACAGCAGAGCTTCAAGGAAGCTACTACCTGCTACAGGAGACTATAGCAGAGCTCCGAGGTAGCTACTAGCCTCTACAAGAGGCTACAGCAGAGCTTCGAGATAGGTACTAGCCCCTCCAGGAGACGACAGCAGAGCTTCGAGTTAGCTACTAGCTGCTCCAGGAGACGACAGCAGAGCTTCGAGGTAACTACTAGCCGCTACAGGAGACGACAGCAGGCCTTTGAGGTAGCTACTAGTTGCTACAGGAAACGACAGCAGAGCTTCGAGGTAGCTACTAGCCGCTACAGGATACTACAGCAAAGCTTCGAGGTAGAAGCTAGCCTCTACAGGAGACTACGGCAGAGCTTCGAGATAGGTACTAGCCGCTTCAGGAGATGATAGCAGAGCTTCGAGGTAGCTACTAGCTGCTCCAGGAGACGACAGTAGAGCTTCGAGGTAACTACTAGCCGCTACAGGAGACGACAGCAGGCCTTTGAGGTAGCTATTAGTTGCTACAGGAGACGACGGCAGAGCTTCGAGGTAGCTACTAGCCGCTACAGGATACTACAGCAAAGCTTCGAGGTAGATACTAGCCACTCCAGGAGACTACAGCAGAGCTTCGAGGTAGCTACTAGCCGCGACAGGAGACTACAGCAGAGCTTCGAGGTAGCTACTAGCCGCTACAGGAGACTATAGTAGAGCTTCGAGATAGCTACTAGCCACTCCAGGAGACGACAGCAGAGCTTCGAAGTAGCCACTAACCGCTACAGGAGACGATACCAGAGCTTCGAGGTAGCTACTAGCTGCTCCATTAGACGACAGCAGAGCTTCGAGGATACTACAGCTGAGCTTCGAGGTAGTTACTAGCTGCTCCAGGAGACTACAGCAGAGCTTCGAGTTGACTACTAGCCTCTTCAGGAGACTAGAGCAGAGCTTCGAGGTAGGTACTAGCCGCTACAGGAGACTACAGCAGAGCTTCGAGGTAGCTACTAGCCGCTACAGGAGACTACAGTAGAGCTTCGAGGTAGCTACTGGCCGCTACAGGAGACTACAGCAGACCTTCGAGGTAGCTACTAGCCGCTACAGGTTACTACAGCAGAGCTTCGAGGTAGCTATTAGCCGCTTCAGGAGACTACAATAGAGTTTCGAGGTAGCTACTAGCCGCTCCAGAAGACTACAGCAGACCTTCGAGGTAGCTACTAGCCGCTACAGGTTACTGCAGCAGAGCTTCGAGGTAGCTACTAACCGCTACAGAAAACTAGAGCAAAGCTTCGAGGTAGCTACTAGCCGCTACAGAAGACTACAGCAGAGCTTCAAGGTAGCTAAAAGCCGCTACAGGAGACTACAGCAGAGCTTCGAGGTAGCTACTAGCCGCTACAGGATACTACAGCAGAGCTTCGGGGTAGCTACTAGCTGCTCCAGTAGTAGACAGTAGAGCTTCGAGGCAGCTACTAGCCGCTACAGGGGACGACAACAGAGCTTTGAGGTAGCTACTAGCTGCTACAGGAGACGACAGTAGAGCATCGAGGTAGCTACTAGCCGCTACAGGAGACTACAGCAGAGCTTCGAGGTAGCTACTAGCCGCTACAGGAGACTATAGCAAAGCTTCGAAGTAGCTATTAGCCGCTACAGAAGACTACAGTAGAGCTTCGAGGTAGCTGCTGGCCGCTACAGGAGACTACAGCAGAGCTTCGAGGTAGCTACTAGCCGCTACAGGAGACGACAGCAGAGCTTCGAGGTAGCCACTAGCCGCTACAGGAGACTACAGCAGAGCTTCGAGGTAGCTACTAACCGCTACTGTAGTGGGGGTTAGTAATAGCTGACACTACAGAAGACTACAGCAGAGCTTCAAGGTAGCTAAAAGCCGCTACAAAAGACTACAGCAGAGCTTCGAGGTAGCTACTAACCGCTACAGAAGACTACAGCAGAGCTTCGAAGTAGCTACTAGCCGCTACAGGATACTACAGCAGAGCTTCAAGGTAGCTAAAAGCCGCTACAGGAAACTACAGCAGAGCTTCGAGGTAGCTACTAGCCGCTACAGGATACTACAGCAGAGCTTCGGGGTAGCTACTAGCTGTTCCAGAAGACGACAACAGAGCTTTGATTTAGCTACTAGCTGCTACAGGAGACGACAGTAGAGCATCGAGGTAGCTACTAGGCGCTCCAGGAGACTATAGCAGAGCTTTTTAGGTAGCTATTAGCCGCTACAGAAGACTACAGTAGAGCTTCGAGGTAGCTACTGGCCGCTACAGGAGACTACAGCAGAGCTTCGAGGTAGCTACTAGCCGCTCCAGGAGACGCCAGCAGAGCTTCGAGGTAGCCACTAGCCGCTACAGGAGACTACAGCAGAGCTTCGAGGTAGCTACTAGCCGCTACACGATACTACAGCAGAGCTTCGAGGTAGCTACTAACCGCTACTGTAGTGGGGGTTCGTAATAGCTGACACTACAGAAGACTACAGCAGAGCTTCAAGGTAGCTAAAAGCCGTTAAAGGAGACTACAGCAGAGTTTCAAGGTAGCTACTAACCGCTACAGAAGACTACAGCAGAGCTTCGAGGTAGCTACTAACCGCTACAGGATACTTCAGCAGAGCTTCAAGGTAGCTAAAAGCCGCTACAGGAGACTACAGCAGAGCTTCGAGGTAGCTACTAACCGCTACAGAAGACTACAGCAGAGCTTCGAGGTAGCTACTAGCCGCTACAGGATACTACACCAGAGCTTCGAGGTAGCTACTAACCGCTACAGAAGACCACTGCAGAGCTTCGAGGTAGCTACTAGCCGCTACAGGAGACTACAGCAGAGCTTCGAGGTAGCTACTAGGCGCTACAGGAGACTAGCCATGGCATGATAGAAGTCTCCAGTCTTGACAAGGGGTATTATGTAACTTAATGTTTTCTCAGTCTCTAATTCTCGCAAGTTAGCATGATGGGATAATGTATAAATAATTATGAATGAGGAAGCGGCAAGTGTGCTTACGTCTGCGTTGAGCTGAATGTCGGGAAGACAGGCTCTGAGAGGCCACAGTGAACGTCCAGACTCCGCACAGGTCACCTGTACGAGCACCCACCATCCCTTGCTCAGCCTTGTTGCTCAGGTGAGACACTCCACACACACACACACACACACACACACACACACACACACACACACACACACACACACACATACTGGCGAACAAGGACGACATTTACAAGGACCCCAATGGAAATAAGTAGTCACTTTGTCTAACTTTTTTGGGTTATCCTAGGGAATCTACACATGCTATATATGATAACTTGTGTAACTGTACTTATGTGTACTTATGTGTACCTGCACCTGAATAAACTCACTCACATTCTCTGGTAATCAAGAGCGTTTGTCTGTACTACTGTCGCCTTCATCATATATTTGATACTTCCTTATATTTTCTTCAAAATTGTCTTGGATCAAATATAAATATATTTCGATCAAATGTAATATTTGCTTAGAAGTTGTTTTTATTATTATTATTATTATTATTATTATTATTATTATTATTATTATTATTATTATTGGAAGTGGCAGTAGTAGTTGTAATAATAATCATAATGTTATTATTATTATCACTATTATTATTATTGCTGTTGTTGTTGTTGTTGTTGTTATTGATGATGTTATTGCTGTTATTATTATTTTTATTATTATTATTATTATTAAACATCATTTTGTTTTTAAGAGCAGCATATGTAAGTTTTTTCCTAATTGCTGGACGAGCTGCAGTGTGATACTGCACTGTAGTCAGTGTGTTGATGTATTTTTTGTAGCATATGCTCCAAGAATGTTGGAAATGTCCTTTTTTTTATTTATTATCACACTGGCCGATTCCCACCAAGGCAGGGTGGCCCGAAAAAGAAAAACTTTCACCATCATTCACTCCATCACTGTCTTGCCAGAAGGGTGCTTTACACTACAGTTTTTAAACTGCAACATTAACACCCCTCCTTCAGAGTGCAGGCACTGTACTTCCCATCTCCAGGACTCAAGTCCGGCCTGCCGGTTTCCCTGAACCCCCTCATAAATGTTACTTTGCTCACACTCCAACAGCACGTCAAGTATTAAAAACTATTCGTCTCCATTCACTCCCATCAAACACGCTCACGCATGCCTGCTGGAAGTCCAAGCCCCTCGCACACAAAACCTCCTTTACCCCCTCCCTCCAACCTTTCCTAGGCCGACCCCTACCCCGCCTTCCTTCCACTACAGACTGATACACTCTTGAAGTCATTCTGTTTCGCTCCATTCTCTCTACATGTCCGAACCACCTCAACAACCCTTCCTCAGCCCTCGTCATGCTATAAGTAGTGTAGCTTGTCCTCGAAACCAATAGGAGTAACGTAGCCTGTCCTCGTCACCACTAGGGTTAATGTAGCCTGTCCTCGTCACCACTAGGGTTAATGTAGCCTGTCCTCGTCACCATTACGAGCAGTGTAGCCTGTCCTTGACACCACTGTGAATAGTATAGCCTGTCCTTGTCACCACTAGTAGTACAGCCTGTCCTCGACACCACTAGAATTGGTGTAGCCTGTCCTTGACACCACTAGAAACAGTGTAGCTTGTCCTCGACAGTACTACACCACTAGAAGTAGTGTAGCCTGTACTCGTGACCACTAGTAGTGTATTCTGTCCTCGTCACAACTAGGAATAGTGTAGCCTGTCCTCGTGACCACTAGTAATGTAACCTGTCCTCGTCGCCACTAGGAAAGTGTAGCCTGTTCTCGTCACCACTATTATTGTAACCTGTCTTCGACACCACTAGTAGTGTGCAGTGCAACATTAAGGCTTGGCTCAGCAGTGAAGACTGATGCCAGAGTCTGTCATACTCAAGGTCACATTTCAAGATTTATCAGAGTTTACAAACACACACACACACACACACACACACACACACACACACACACACACACACACACACACACATGTGCGCACGCCCTAAGCCCTCTGGAGCAACGCAGAAGAGCTTGCACATACTCGGAAAGACAAACAAAAACAACAGGAACAAGATCAACAACAACAGCAGTTACGGACGTGTCTAGCACATAACACACAAGTAAACAGCCTGAACAATAGTTCAAGCTGTTACCTTCTTGCAAATACACGCAACAACTACTACTACTCTTGTACACACACACATATACAACAGACCAAGAGTCTAATCGACATGTGCCTTTTACAAAATGGTAACTAGCGTTCAGAATGGTCACACCAGGAGGTATACACGTACATAATGATCACACCAGGAGGTATACACGTACATAATGATCACACCAGGAGGGATACACGTTCATAATGATCACACCAGGAGGGATACACGTACATAATGATCACACCAGGAGGGATACACGTTCATAATGATCACACCAGGAGGGATACACGTACATAATGATCACACCAGGAGGTATACACGCACATAATGATCACACCAGGAGGGATACACGTTCAGAATGATCACACCAGGAGGGATACACGTTCAGAGTGATCACACCAGGAGGGATTCACGTTCAGAATGATCACACCAGGAGGGATACACGTTCAGAATGATCACACCAGGAGGGATACACGTTCAGAATGATAACACCAGGAGGGATACACGTTCATAATGATCACACCAGGAGGGATACACGTTCATAATGATCACACCAGGAGGTATACACATACATAATGATCACACCAGGAGGTATACACGTTCATAATGATCACACCAGGAGGTATACACGTACATAATGATCACACCAGGAGGTATACACGCACATAATGATCACACCAGGAGGTATATACGTTCATAATGATCACACCAGGAGGGATACACGTTCATAATGAGCACACCAGGAGGGATACACGTTCATAATGATCACACCAGGAGGGATACACGTACATAATGATCACACCAGGAGGTATACACGTACATAATGATCACACCAGGAGGTATACACGTACATAATGATCACACCAGGAGGCATATACGTTCATAATGATCACACCAGGAGGGATACACGTTCATAATGAGCACACCAGGAGGGATACACGTTCATAATTATCACACCAGGAGGGATACACGTACATAATGATCACACCAGGAGGTATACACGTACATAATGATCACACCAGGAGGTATACACATACATAATGATCACACCAGGAGAGATGCATGTTCATAATGATCACACCAGGAGGGATGCACGTTCATAATGATCACACCAGGAGGGATACACGTTCATAATGATCACACCAGGAAGGATACACGTTCAGAATGATAACACCAGGAGACATACACGTTCAGAATTATCACACCAGGAGGGATACACGTTCATAATGATCACACCAGGAAGGATACACGTTCATAATGATCACACCAGGAGGGATACACTTTCATAATGAGCACACCAGGAGGGATACACGTTCATAATGATCACACCAGGAAGGATGCACGTTCATAATGATCACACCAGGAGGGATACATGTTCATAATGATCACAGCAGGAGGGATACACGTTCATAATGATCACACCAGGAGGGATACACGTTCATAATGATCACCCCAGGAAGGATACACGTACATAATGATCACACAATGAGGGATACATGTTCATAATGATCACACCAGGAGGGATACACTTTTATAATGATCACACCAGGAGGGATACACGTTCATAATGATCACACCAGGAAGGATACACGTTCAGAATGATAACACCAGGAGGCATACACGTCCAGAATGGTCACACCAGGATGGATACACGTTCATAATGATCACAAAAGGAGGGATACACGTTCATAATGATCACACCAGAAGGGATACACGTTCATAATGATCACACCAGGAAGGATACACGTTCAGAATAATAACACCAGGAGGCATACGTTCAGAATGATCACACCAGGAGGGATACACGTTCAGAATGATCGCACCAGCAGGGATACACGTTCAGAATGATCACACCAGGAGGGATACACGTTCAGAATTATCACACCAGGAGGGATACACGTTCAGAATGGTCACGCCAGGAGGGATACACGTTCATAATGATCACACCAGGAGGGATGCACGTTCAGAATGATCACACCAGGAGGGATACACGTTCATAATGATCACACCAGGAGGGATACACGTTCAGAATGATAGCACCAGCAGGGATACACGTTCAGAATGATCACACCAGGAGGGATACACGTTCAGAATGATCACACCAGGAAGGATACACGTTCAGAATGATCACACCAGGAGGGATACACGTTCAGAATGGTCACGCCAGGAGGGATACACGTTCATAATGATCACACCAGGAGGGATGCACGTTCAGAGTGATCACACCAGGAGGGATACACGTTCAGAATGATCACACCAGGAGGGATTCACGTTCAGAATGATCACACCAGGAGGGATACACGTTCAGAATGATCACACCAGGAGGGATACACGTTCAGAATGATAACACCAGGAGGGATACACGCTCATAATGATCACGCCAGGAGGGATACACGTTCAGAATGGTCACGCCAGGAGGGATACACGTTCATAATGATCACACCAGGAGGGATGCACGTTCAGAGTGATCACACCAGGAGGGATACACGTTCAGAATGATCACACCAGGAGGGATTCACGTTCAGAATGATCACACCAGGAGGGATACACGTTCAGAATGATCACGCCAGGAGGGATACACGTTCAGAATGATAACACCAGGACGGATGCACGTTCAGAATGATCACACCAGGAGGGATACACGTTCATAATGATCACACCAGGAGGGATACACGCTCAGAATGATCACACCAGGAAGGATACACCTTCAGAATGATCACACCAGGAGGGATACACGTTCATAATGATCACACCAGGAGGGATACACGTTCATAATGATCACACCAGGAGGGATACGCGTTCATAATGATCACACCAGGAGGGATACACGCTCAGAATGATCACACCAGGAAGGATTCACGTTCAGAATGATCACACCAGGAGGGATTCACGTTCAGAATGATCACACCAGGAGGGATACACATTCAGAATGATCACACCAGGAGGGATACACGTTCATAATGATCACACCAGGAGGGATACACGCTCAGAATGATCACACCAGGAAGGATACACCTTCAGAATGATCACACCAGGAGGGATACACGTTCATAATGATCCCACCAGGAGGGATACACGTTCATAATGATCACACCAGGAGGGATACGCGTTCATAATGATCACACCAGGAGGGATACACGCTCAGAATGATCACACCAGGAAGGATACACCTTCAGAATGATCACACCAGTAAGGATACACGTTCATAATGATTACACCAGAAGGGATACACGTTCATAATGATCACACCAGGAGGGATACACGTTCATAATGATTACACCAGAAGGGATACACGTTCATAATGATCACACCAGGAAGGATACACGTTCATAATGATCACACCAGGAGGGATACACGTTCATAATGATTACACCAGAAGGGATACACGTTCATAATGATCACACCAGGAGGGATACACGTTCATAATGATCACACTAAGAGGGATACAAGTTCAGAAATCAACACTCCCTTACTTTTTAGGGACACCTCACTGGCAGGAGTAACGCATGTGACCTAACCTAATCTAAGTTAACATAAAGAACAAAAAGGCACAATACCGTGACTGGAACAATACACAAATAACCCGCACAACGGTCTAAGTCGGACCGAAACGTCGTAGTGAGCTCTTCTCTCTTCTATGTGCGGTTTATATTGTCTAGGCTAACATAACTGAAAATATGGAAACTAGCATTTGTGGGGGGGGGGGGAAACACGAAGCATTCAGAAAATAAAGTTAAGCCACACGCAAAGGAAATGAAGTTTAATGAGAACAGGTTGGCTGGGGGTGTTTACGAACGTAAACAAGGCCAGTGCGTCATCTAGCGTCGCCTCTCATTGTTATATAAATGGTTCAGAAAACAATCAAGTTGATGAACAAGTTGTTGGAATCATTTGTAAAACAATTCCTATCAGACAAATCATCTGTCATACTCCCTAACCCACTCGTCCGCCACACGAGTGCTGCGTGGAGTTGGAGTGTAGAAGAGTTGTTGGGGTGGTGGAGTGTTGTGAGTGTTGGGGGAGGCGGGATGTTGTGAGTGTTGGGGGAGGTGGAGTGTTGTTGGTGCAGACGGGGGGGGCGGCGCCCTTGAAGGGAGCACTGGAACAGTAGCGCCCTCCATTGCTTTATATGTTAAATAACTTTCAACTCTTTAAAAATATACAATAAACAGTTTTAAGCACAGACAGAAATGTCATAATAAGAACTTTGAACAAGAAATAAATAAAATCATAACTGGTCGAAAAAAATCGCTACCCGTAAATCCGCTATGAAATAAATAACAGTTAAAATATTACAGAGGTTTTTGCAGTCACCCCGAGGCTTATAAAACTCACGATTAAAATAGACTGAAACACTGGGCATGTTAATAAATGGTTTACAGTGAACGGCACATTGTAAGCTGCAGACAGGACCAGGTTTCGTTGCAAGCAGGTGTCCTTGAGTGAGGTGAGTGTATAAGTATCTCATAGTGACGACACGTGTGGAAAGAGAAGGACCGCGACCCATCACGTTCTTCTAAATGCACCACAGCCGTTCATCCTGGAGGCTGCTTAAGGTTCGCCAAAATCTCATTACTAAAATCAGTTCAGAAAGTCGCTGTGAGGCAACAGTCTGGTGTAGAAGATGCTCGATATAGCAGCATTTTGCCTCATTTGCTCTTTCACTAACTGAGAGTCTAGCACGTCCTTGTGCCCCTCGGTGTAGACGGGCCAACACTCCTGAATTTTCTTGGCCGCTGGGCTGCACAACAGCACACTCCACGGCCATTAGGAGAGCACTCCGGGAGCCAAGGCTGACAGTGAACTGTTCCCCATAATAGCGACGAGGAGGAGAGCAGAGAGAATGAGAAGAGCTTTGACAATGAACATGAGAAATTCTTAATAATGGTATAATTACCGATAAAATATTAGGTGTCCGTTTACTTAACATGGAAAATTCTATTGGCGGTTGGGCACAATATAAATCTTCAGCGGATCTCAGTCCTTGTTGCCTGTGAAGGTCTCTTGACCCGATGATCTGATCTGATTGTCTTTCAATCCTCACCACGAGTTTAGCACTTCCCCATGAATGTATTCAAAATTATATCAAAATATTTACTTCAAGAGTGACCTGGCACTTCTTGAAGAGTGACGGAGGGGGGTGAGGGGAAGTCTGCCCATGAGTGAGCACTGAATACCAAGTACGAGGAATGTGAAAAATTGGTTTGGATGACTAGCAAAGTATTTAGTCGGTCTGAGAATATAACATATAATAAAGCATACATCATTTTCTTTTCTATAAAATTGAAACGGATGTCATTGTCTGCCAGCGATATTTATGAAAAAGTTGAAGAGTTACAATACCGTGACTGGACAGGAAAAATTCACAACTGACCCTAAATTTGGAGGGGGAACTTTAGACGAGGTTTCGGTCCCTCTTGGACCTGATAATGATCTACGACGGACTTAAATGTCTAAACTTTCCTCTTCATATTATGAAAGAATTATCGATCTTCAAATGAAGAAATCGGTCTTTGTGACCTTCATGAAACAAAGATCTGTAACTACCGCGGGGACTAAAAAGAATCCATTAGCTAAATTAATACTCCTATTAGTATTCCGATGTTTTCAAACAGTCGTCTTAATATTAAGCATGCATCAGTAGTTGCCCGATAACAAATTCTCTCGTGTAAATCCATCAACATTATTCTGTGAGCAATGAGGCTACTCCGTGATGAGTAATTCATAGGCTCATAATAGTGGCTTAAAACGTTCTGCTTCTGTGAGCCTAGCAGCTGATGGGTATATTGTATGCGGTCATTTATCCTGCCACGAGGTGCGGCCGTAATATCATTAATGACACGTTCGAAGCCAGCAAGTGGGAGGAGCCTACACAAGAGCCAATCATAACAGCTTCTCCAACACTCTCCTGCCAGTCAGGTTACATGTAACAACACAATTGGCCAATGATATAGCACGTTTTTCTCCCAGTATACGTAGGATTGGGAAAAGGAGGAAAATGAAGATACAGATAATTCATGCCTGACCGCACTGGTTCGCCAACTATATCTCCTCTTGATATCTAAGACGGGTCTTCCATAACCATTATACGCCACAACATACTCATTATATTGCAGACGACATTACACAACTTTTCACACACCAAAATATAATCTTCCTCACACTCAGAACACAACACGAAGTCGCATTATTATTATTACATTCAGAACTAAGCACTAAACCCACGAGGGTTGCAAGGTAGGATGCGCTGAAGATATACTATGCCAGATCAGAGACTAACGAAGGTGAAGAATATGTCAGAGGCAGAGTCAATAAGGGCGGTGAAGACTGATAAAGGGAAAATAAAATCGAAGTCGGTTTAGTAAAGCTGTCGCTGACAAAAAGTCAAAGAAAGAGTCTGTGTCAAAGGCAGGGCTGTCAGCGAGGTCAACAAGATCAGCGCTAACAAATCAAAGATCACGTATTTCCACTATAATTATCGAGCTCTACCGCTACCAGTCGAACTCAGTCACCACCCAAACACCTATTCCACGCTCTTCCACAATACAAGGACTCACTCTCGACTCTAAACTACGGATGAGTGCATATATAACGCCAAACGAATGCAGGCGCTGTTCTCAGCCGCCTATACAAACTTAGAGGTGTTTACATCACAAAACGCCATCTCTACATGTACAGTCCACATACGGCCTCTGATCACCTACACTCTCTCTCTCTCTCTCTCTCTCTCTCTCTCTCTCTCTCTCTCTCTCTCTCTCTCTCTCTCTCTCTCTTTCGCTCTCTATCAAGACTCATGCTCTGAAGCTTCAGCGCATCCAGAATAAAGCGTTGTGCTGGATGCGAGTGTCTTCCCATCAGGTCTGGTATCCCGGCCGTCAGTGTGTTCTGGAAGTAGCTAAGCGACAAGCACCCTGACAGACGCGTGACCTGCCACGAAGACTGGACAACGTATTAAGACGAGACCTCTTCCAATCCCTCTACAGTCCTGCTTCTAATCTTCTCTACACCTAGTCTTCTAATCTAAGCCTCAGCTCCTGCACCACGCTCGTTTTTTACCCTTCACCATCCCCACCTCTTCCCTCACTTCCTCTACCATAGCCATGACATAGCAACGAGTCACAGTGCGGTGCACTAGCAAGTGCTTTTCAATGTCGTTCGGTGTCCGCCACACTTCTTGATGACTTCGTTATCAAGCTGCTAGGCTTCAGCGACTGAATATAATTTTCTTCGACACTGTTCTTCACCTATCCCCATATTTTCACTTTCTCCTTACTTGAGAATTAGTTAGTCTTAGTTAACCATTAGGAAATTTTATTTATTGAGTAAACTATTCGTTGATCGTACGGGACACAGCCTTCGTCCCTGGCCATGAAACAGCCAACGGACCCACCGTAGAAAGGGAGAAACCCTACCCAACAAACAGGCAGAACAATCTACCCAAGAAACAGGCAGCAATCCTACCCAAGAAACAGATAGCAACCCTACCCAAGAAACAGGCAGCAACCCTACCCAAGAAACTGGCAGCAACCCTACTCAGGAAACAGACAACAAAGCCTACCCAAAAAACAGCCAACGAGCCTGCCCAAGATTCATCACCCCGTCAGCAGCCAATGTACAAAAAAAATCATTTTCCACGACAGCGTTGATACCACCAAGAAATACACCTCACGTATTCTCTCCCAAGGACTATGTAGTAGGAGTGTCTGTGCTGTAGTTGGTACGTGAGTTGCAAAATTTATTCTGGGAACGCTTCGCCAAGCAGTGGCTTCTTCAGCCCAATGTGGAGAAAAGTGAAAGATGACGAGGAGTTTGAGGTAATCAGTCCCTCAGCCTGGAGTCGATGTGTCCAACCCATCGAACTTAACAAAAGTGCAACATATTCTCGGAGATGGAGCTTATGTACTGATGGCAGATGGTGTGGAGCAGTAGTGGGCGGAGTCACCAGCAGACAAAACCACTAGTGGAAGTTGGTCTCGTCTATATATAGGTTAAACAAGTTTTGAAGAAATCCCTGCATCAGTATCCCAAAATGTTGCTGTGTCTGACAGGACTCAACACATCGACTGAGGCTGAGGGACTGATTACCTCAAACTCCTCGTCATTTTTCACTTTCTCTGCATTAAATTGAAGAAGCCATTGCGTGGCGAAACGTTTTCGGAATAAAAATACCCAAAATGTTGCACAAGTGTCTCATTTATCAACCTGTCAGTTTTGTAAACCATTTATTCACACGTGGCCTGTATCTTGTATTTTGTTGTGAATTTTTATTGTACGGAACGAGGAATCACCTTTTAAATTCCCAACTCTCTATAAATCCTTCTTTTCTCCCCTTCCCCTACAAGATATATGTAAAGTTTGAAGATAGTTTTCCTGTCCTTATATTCAAAGATACGTTTGACTGTCCTTTAAATTCTGTTAGCTGCTTCTCGCTTCCACTTACTGTGATGCTTTATTGGAAAGTAGACAGGGTCCTTCTCATTTCCTTGTTGATTACATGGTAGTGTTTTCATTATACTAATTGTGGTATGTACTATTGTATCCCAGTTGCAGTCTAAAAAGTATGTATTTAGTAGCGTTTCTAGCCAGTTCTCCGTCTCTGAAGTTCGTGTAGATCATTTTGAATGGAAATGATGTGCTGCTCACGATCCGCCTTTCAGGAAATATTGGTATCGTCAGCAACTTTATATAGTTGGACATATTTCATCAGTATCACTGAACTATTTTATAAATATTGTTAGTTTCAGAATGGACCTTACATATGCGTACATTTACCCTCCAAAGGGTACTGGATTGACACGTTGGGATGCGTACAGCACATCCTTCATGTACAGCGCGATGGCAGCTTTCTCACAGATCTTTATTTGGTTCGCCCACACACTATTATGTCTTGGTGACAAGTGAACAGGTTTCTCCTTGGCTCTCTTACGTTCAGGCTCAAGGCCAGAATGTTATCTCAATTATGAAGTCTTCATAACCATTACAATAGAAGAATTTCTTAAGTTGTAGCGTCAACATGAGAAAGATATTTTATTTACATGTACGGTCAGGAAAACCTGTGTAATGGATGACGGGTATGTTGCTTTAGAGTTGGACAGGTTTGTTTCTACCCAGTTACATGTGTGTCATGTGAAAGTAATATTGAAAATTAAAATGGTAAAGGAAACGAGGGTGAAATTAATACCATCTCCACAGCCACTAATTGCTTACTATTGCAATCCACAAGGTCAGAGATTTTAATCTGCAGGGAGTCATGTAACACTTTTATTGTATTTTGTGAGACGTTAAATTCGCGGCTTTCATTCAAAGCAAAGAGTGGTGGAGGCTCGATCCTCCGTCCGGTATCATGTCCTGATCCTTGACCAGTTAGACTACTAGGGATCGCTCAAGGCGTCATTAGTTAACGACGACTTTTTATTCTGCAGGTGAAGATTTTCTTATGATTTCGGTAAATTTCACTCAGGGTAGGAAAAGAAAGTCACTTAGACTGCTGTAAACATGTATCTCATTATCTTGTGTCTCTCACTGGCTCCAATGTTTCTCTCATTAGTTCCTGTGTGTCTCTCACTGGCTCCAGTGTTTCTCTCACTAGTTCCTGTGTCTCTCTCACTGGCTTGTGTATTACTCTCAGTAGTTCCTGTGTCTCTCTCACTGGCTCCTCTGTATTTATCTCTCTCTCTCTTTCTGGCTCATGTACACCGTATACGTCTCTTTCACTAGCTTATGTGTCCTTCACTGGGTTCTGCGTCTCTCTCAGTGGTTCCTACTGTCTCTCTCACTGGCTTGGTAGCTGTCTCTCTCTCTCTCACCGGCACCTGTGTTTCTCACTAGCTATTGTATATCTCTATCTCATGTGTGTGCAACTATTTCAATAGCCCTTGTGTGTGCCTCTCACTGACTCATGTGTACCTCTCTCAGGTGAGAGAATAAGGGAAAGAAAGAAAAGATAAAAAAGAAACGGGATGTCTGCACTGCAATTGCGGTGCATGTCAATTAACTCCTGTGTTTGACATATCACTACTGTGACACCTGTGGCATCTGTGTGTCTCGTGGCACAATAATGAACCCTGATGGTGACACCTCTCGCTTATATATGAAGTAAGTCTAGCTTCAACAATCCGCAAAACTGGAATAAGGGGGCGCCCGGGATTGAACCAGGGACCTCTCGATCTGCAGTCGAATGCTCTACCACTGAGCTACACCCCCGTCTTACACGGCCGCCGGAGCAAGAGGCAGCCATGCTCACAAGGTCACTCTGTGGGACCTTTCGTTCTTTTGTTGAGCTCTTTTTGTGCAAAGGTTATTAAGGTTGTGTTTTGCCTGCAAACTACCCGTCACGAATACTTTTATCAATAAAATGGAAGATAATGTAATCTCTTATTGCATGAGCACTGAAAGATACGCATCACTCGGTGTTTATATACATTGTTGACTGAAGGACCTTTTCATTGGTAATTAAAACCTCTGCCCAGACCCGGGATCGAACCGGGGACCTTTAGATCTTCAGTCTAACGCTCTCCCAACTGAGCTATCTAGGCTCTTACTATTGCATTCTCATCGGCTCTAATTGTTTTTGCTTGTTGTAATATACACACGTGTGTTATACTACACATGTATTTGTACAATTGTGTCTGTTCTGATACATATATGTTTGTTAGTATCTTGTGAAATTTATACGTGTCTGGACAGGCACCTAAAGTCGGTACCTGACCAGCCGGGCTGTGGTTCGTACCTCGCTTTGCGTGAGGCCAACAGTAACAGCCTGGTTGATCAGGCTGTGATCCATCACGAGGCCTGGTCACAGACCGGGCCGCGGGGGCGTGGATCCCCGAAACCCTCTCCAAGTATACTCCAGGTAATTTGTTATGGTATACACCTCTTAGTTTAGTACACACGTCATTTTTCTGTTGTGGCATACACGTGTCTGTATGGCCGTGTCTTTTGTTACAGCATACCTGTCTGGAAGACAGGCACTCGACTACGCAGGCATTTCTAGCCAAGAGTAAAGGTGTGATCAAGCAGGCTGTTACACGTAAAGTTACTCTGCAGACCCAACGATGCTTAACATAACACTGTACGTAGTGTAGATGAATGGCTCAGAGAGCCGACAAGTTGGTAAATTAGACACATATGCAACATTTGAGTATCTTTAATGAGGAAACGTTTCGCCACACAGTGGCTTCATCAGTCCATACGAAGGAGAATGGTGAAGAACAGGAGGAGTTTGAGGTCATCCGTCCCTTAGACTTGAGTCGATGTGATCAGTCCATCAATCTTGAAAAGAATACAGCATATGTGCGAAGAAGTGACTTATATACTGTAGGCAGGAGAGGTGCAGCAGTCGTAGGTGGTATCACATTTGTCAAATGTGGAAGTAGGTCGTGCCCAAGGGTTAGGCAAGTCAGACAGCAACATCTTGGTATCTTTAATACAGGGAACTCTTCGACTTGCCTAACCCTTGGGCACGACCTACTTCCACATTGGACAAATGTGATACCACCTACGACAGCTGCACCTCTCCTGCCTACAGTATATAAGTCACTTCTTCGCACATATGCTGTATTCTTTTCAAGATTGATGGACTGATTACATCGACTCAAGTCTAAGGGACGGATGACCTCAAACTCTTGTTCTTCACCATTCTCCTTTGTATGGACTGATGAAGCCACTGTGTGGCGAAACGTTTCCTCATTAAAAATACCCAAATGTTGCACATGTGTCTAATTTACCAACTTATATAGTGCCTTTACCTGGAGTATACCTATCTACTTCAAGAAAACATGGAACATGGAGTATACCTACTTATTATTATTATTATTATTATTATTATTATTATTATTATTATTATTATTATTATTAATGATCAGTGGCAAGAAGTAAAAAGGAAAGAATTAAAGTAGGATAAGGCAGAAAAAAAGTTGAGGATACACAGGAAGAGAGAGAGGCATGAAAGGTTAAGTAACCTGACCACTTTAGGTGGGGTGTAAGATAGTGTCTGTTGGAATATTTTTTTTTTCCTCATTTCTTTAGTCTGTGTTCCAGACTGTGTACACAGTTTGTGTTCCATGTTTTTCTGTATCTGGAGATTAATGTGAGATAGGGTATATTTGTAGATGTGGTTCTTGAAGTCTGGGTTCAGATCTTCCATCAGTTCATCGAAGTTACACAGTACTTTGTTAGAGTGTGCGCATTTCATTGTTCCCTAATTCCCCGTAGGGAGTTCTTGTTCATTCATTGGTCGGTGTCGTGAAGGTGTGTAAGGTCGCCGTCTATTTTTTAATCTTTTTTTTTTTGTCAGATGTGGATATATCTTCTGCTGCTGTAGGCTGTTTGATATTATTTCACTCCACTGTTGAAGTAACCTGATTTCTCAACTGGGTGCTTTTTATAGTGGAGGATTCCGAGTACTTCCAAGGACGGTATATCTTCTGGGAACTTCATTGCTGGCAGATGATACGGAATACTTCATTGACAGTTGCGTTGAAGGATCCTGGGGAAGCTGCACCGTTGAGACGTGGGTAATTATATTGATAGGTTTGGAATCTTGGAGAACTGTGGTTGTTTCGATTGGAGCTGCGATAGGAAATGAAGTTACTTGCTGAATGACTTGTAGGAATCTCTTATTGTTTACCGCCTCTTTCCTCATTGGACATTTAGCTGCTAAGGTACAGGAGTCGCCTCTACAGTTAAGGTATTTGTGCAAGGGCCTTGTTTTCGCAGTCCTTGAGGGTGTGTCCGTCCTTGGCACATTCAGAGCAAAATTTCTGGTATTTAAAAAGGCAGCTGCTAGCTAAGTAATTGTAATTCCAGCAGTTCCAACACAGCGTTATATGGTGACATTCTTCTAGCTCATTAATGTTTTTGGCTGGATTTGATGGTGAGAGATTTAGATTCCGCCATGTAGAACTTGGTGCCATCGCAATGTTCTCAGATTTGATCTTCATGGTAGGGGTTTGGGCATCAGTACATTTTTTTTCTACTTTGACCAATGAATTGCTAACTGCTTCTTAAATATTCATTAAATGGAGACAAATCACGTACCCTCAGCATCGCTCCCTTACCCGGACATTAACTGTGGAAAAAACTGCTGAGAACCAAAATTATGGATAAGATAGTAAAAAAGACACATACAGAAAGGGAGACCTTTCTAGTACGACATTTCACTTATATGAGGCTTCGTGAAGTACCATAATATAAGTACTAATAAAGGTCTCCCTTTGTTGCATGTGTCTTTTAACCACTTGTCGGATACGTCATATAATCGTAAAATTTCTAGAAGATTAATTAATATCTGAAATTCGACATGATTTTCTCAGTATAAGTGCCTGCCTAACAAAATAATATGGAGGTAAGAGCGACTTTAACATAAATTACACCCACATAAATTGCTTACTCACAACACATGTACTTAACTCCCAATATATATTTTAATACAAAATGTTCCTATGGGAATCGGATGTAATTACTTCAGCTCAACCTTCATACATTGGTGTGCATAAGAGCAATGATCTAATGTATACCAATTATTAATACAAATATAACCATTAGGAAAAGCTAAACTCGCGTGGGGAACGGGAGGCAATCGAGTGTGCTCAACAGTGCTTAGTTGTGAACAGTGAAGCCAACAGAATCCTATGTGTCACAGCTAGAAATTTCGAGGCTAAGACACTTGTTAGATATGCTAACAATGCTGTCCAGTTTTTATTCTCAAATTTCACGTAATACTGAGAAGAACAAGAGAGGGAACAGAAAAAGACAATAAAGGTTTTATTCAGTGAAAAATTAAATTCCTATAAAACGAGTAGCAAAGTACATACTTACAATAATCCGCTTTGGGAAGCGGAGCCTACGAGATCTTACTTGAGTCAAAAAGATACTAAGCCAATTTCACACATCCCTACACTAATAGCATGAAGCTCTGAGGCCTCAATGAGTTACGTTACTAATGTTGAGCTAAAGATTTCTATAAAAAACTGTTCACTGAATCTGCAACAACAGTACAATTCTTTAAAAATCAGCACTTTGTGATTGTCGGATTCAGCTTAAATACTTGCTGAAGCTACTGGAAACTTCATGGCAGCGGTAATACACCTGCTAAGTACGCACACGAGTGTCCTTTCAGGTGAGGGAGAAAGGAAAGGATAAGAGATGGCATGGAGAAGAGGAAGAAAACAGCGCCTGTAACAAAATGGCGTGTTTTATGGCAGCTGTCAACGGTGTTGCGTGTTTGTTCGCCCAGTGTGGGTACAGAAGTGACCCACAACTATGATACACGCAACAAATCTTGCTCTAACAATCCACAAAACCGAGTAAGGGGGCGCCCGGGATTGAACCAGGGACCTCTCGATCTGCAGTCGAATGCTCTACCACTGAGCTACACCCCCGGTCGTGCTCCTTATCGGTGCATGAGGCAGTCATGCTCACAAAGTTACTCTGTGATAACCTTTGTTTTCGTTGAGTTTAAAGTTTATTGATTGTACATGGGTCATTAAGACTGCGTTTTACCTCTACACCACTAAACAACTAAACAAGAATATTTCAGCTGTAGAAAACGTACACTTATTGCGAGTGCACTGCCAGATACACACCTCTCGGTGTTTAAACACTGTTGACTAACTGACCTTCGTGTTAACTAAAAATTCCTGCCCAGACCCGGGATCGAACCGGGGACCTTTAGATCTTCAGTCTAACGCTCTCCCAACTGAGCTATCTAGGCTCTACTTCTAATAGGCTTACCGCTTTCATGCCCCTCTCCTTGTTTGTATGTTGTTTCTTTTGATTTTGGTATGTTTGTGTTTATTATGGTACACACGCGTTTGTTAGTGCCCGTTATGTGATTAGTAAGTAAGTAAGTAAGTAAGTTTATTCAGGTATACACAAATACAGTTACATAGAATTATCATACATAGCAGCATATGTAGAGAACCTAGGATAACATACATGTTTCAATGCTTGTGTCTCATATTGCATACATGGGTCTGTTTTTGTCTGTTATGCTGCACGCGCGTACTCACCGATATGTCATTGCAGGGTTCGATTCATAGCTCCTGGCCCCGGATGTTTATTTTGACATGATACATGGTTGTACAGAGGAATATAATTGTTGGGTGCACATGCCAAAAGCCTCTTTGTATGCAGAGCATTTTGGGCAAACTTAAAGATTAACTTAAGATTAGGAAGGAAATGAGAGTTCATATGGTGTGGAAAATACTGTATATATTTACGGAAATATAGTATTTTATATGTAAATTGATGGTTTATATTGTATTTAATAAAAATTATATTATAAAAAATGGGAAGCTCTGCGCCTGCGCAGAGAGTAGTCGCCATTATGTTTTTGAATAAGCCAAGAGAACGTTAGTGAAAATAAAAGTTTTCGTCGCTCTAGAAGTTATATTGGGCTTACACCTCTCAAATAGGAGCCGAAATTGTTGGATGTGCATTTCTGCATAATTTGATCATTAAATTGATGTGCAGGACAGTTCCAGGAACCTCAGATAAGCTATCTAAATTATGTTTGTAATTCTGGCCAGTATTATCATCATAAATTTAGTTAGAGGGAGGTTTTTGAGTATTATACACAGTAATCTCCAGACAAATTGGTGAGTGTTATGATTATAAATTCTCCTTCTGTTATATAAATGTGTATATGTAATCATTTTTTAATTTTAATATACAGTCCACAAAAATTTTAATAATTTTACCAGAATTCCTGGTGTGTATGTACATTTCATTTGCAATTAATATAGGTCTAGAGCAACTTGTGGAGAGATAGATGGTAGGTATCGAAGGGGGACATTTTTGCGACGTAGGTGTCCTAAAAATTCCTACTTGTCTCTGTAACTTTGATAAATAGTGGTTATCTTTGTTGCCATTTACTTGTATGTATTTAATGAGATTCATCCAGGTAAATGCAATTTTCCATATATGATCATTAGATGAGTTACAGTAACTACAAGAGAACTGAATATTCTATTAGGTAATGCTACATGGCTCTGATAAGTCTAGTGTAAGTCAGGTATGGTTGCAGGGGTCGAGTTATAGTTCCTGGGACTCCATGTTGGGTCCTTTGTTGTTCACAATTTATATAAACGACATTGATGAGGGAATAAATAGCGACATAAGCAAATTTGCTGATGGGACCAAAAATAGGTGGCCTAATTCATTCAAATGAGAACATCGGAGCACTCCAGAAAGATTTAAATAGACTGATGCAGTAGTCGGAGAAGTGACAGATGCAGTTTAATATAGACAAATGCAAAGTTCTAAACATTGTTCAAGAAAATAACCATGCCACATATAAACTAAATAATGAAGATCTTAATATTATTGATTACGAAAAGGATTTGGGAGTTCTGGTTAGCAGTAATCTAAAACCAAGACAACAGTGCATAAGTGTTCGCAGTTAAGCGAACAGAATCCTTGGCTGCATATCAAGAAGCATAAATAATAGGAGTCCTTTATATATCTTTGGTTGGGCTTCATTTAGATTATGCTGCACAGTTCTGGTCACCGTAGTACAGAATAAATATAAATGTACTACTGGAATACATACAAAGGAGGATGACAAAGTTGATCCCATGTATTAGAAATCTTTCCTATGAGGATAGACTGAGGGCCCTGAGTCTGCACTCTCTAGAAAGACGTAGAATTAGGGGGGATGTGACTGAGGTGTATAAATGGAAAACAGGAATAAATAAAGGGAATGCAAATAGCATGATAAAAATATCTAGCCAAGACAGGAAAAATTCAAATTCAGGAAGGATATAGGAAAGCATTAGTTTGGTAATAGAGTTGTGGATGAGTGGAACAAACTCCCGAGTACAGTGTTAGAAGCTAAGACGTTGTGTAGTTTTAAAAATAGGTTGGATAAATACATGAGTGGGTGTGGGTGGGTGTGAGTTGGACATGACTAGTTTGTGCTAATAGGTCTGATGCCGTCCCCCTTCCTTAAGTGGATGTGACCTAACCTGGCCTGACTAGATTCGTCATTGGTTTAAGCCGGGAAGTGACTTGGACTTGCCTTGCATGGGCCAGTAGGCCTGCTGCAGTGTTCCTTGTTTATGTTCTTATGCCTGTGTTGGAGACACAGGTTTAGCATGCCTGTGTTGGAGACACAGGTATAGTATGCCCGTGTTGGAGACACAGGTATAGTATGCCTGTGTTGGAGACACAGGTACAGTATGCCCGTGTTGGAGACATAGGTATAGTATGCCTGTCTTGGAGACACATGTATAGTATGCCTGTGTTGGAGACACAGGTTTAGCATGCCTGTGTTGGAGACACAGGTATAGTATGCCCGTGTTGGAGACACAGGTATAGTATGACTGTTGGAGACACAGGTGTAGTATGCCTGTGTTGGAGACACAGGTATAGTATGCCAATGTTGGAGACACAGTAAAGTATGCCTGTGTTGGAGACACGGGTATAGTATGCCTGTCTTGGAGACATATAGTATGTCTGTGTTGGAGACACATGTGTAGCATGCCAATGTTGGAGACACAGGTATAGTATGTCTGTATTGGAGACACAGGTAATCCCCTGGCCAGAAGTAAAGGAGTGGTTAAATTAGCGGTCACACGTCCAGTTACTGTTCCTATCCAATGATGCTTAACATGACAAAATGCCAGTAGAATGGAAGTATGTTTATTTAGGTACAGGTACACATAAGTATAATTATCATACATAGTGTAAATTACCGAGGATAACCCCCCCCCTCAAAAAAGTCGGACAAAGTGACTTATTTTCATTGCGTAAGGCGACTAATATCTCTCCAACACTGATATAATGGATACAGGTTACGTGCCCTCAATAACGCTCCGTTTATTAGGCATCGACTGTGGGAAAACTAGTGGAAAACGTAATTAAATAAAATATCGTAAAATTAATCAGAAATCACCATGGACCACTTAATCAAATATGGGCATTAATACACTCCGTGGCATGAACTGCGACATTAACTCGACATTAATATGGGTAAGGGATTCTTTGGTGAGCTAGTCCTAAAAGAAAAAGTTAAACCAGTTCTTGTAATTATCGTATTCAACTGTATACAAAGAGGGAACTCTCTGTGGCTGCTGCAAACTTGGCTGGTTCGTGAACAACCCAAGACAACCAGTTGACTCTGGACCCACCCAGAGCTTAATAGAGATGATGGAGGTGGTTTAAGAAGTTTGGGTAGTAGTAGTAATGGCATTACACACACCTGTGTTTTTTTTCAGAGAGAGAGAAGTGCTAGTCTATAATTAGACAGGCGTCAGTCTTCAGAAGATAGTCTTGATATAGGCCATGAGGCCTTTTGTTATCTGCTATTATCACATACTCTCACTTGTTCATGTATACCAATCTCTAGGTGATCACTGTGCGTATGTGTGTGCACTTGTTTCTTCTACTACCTCGTACACGCCTTTTCTTCTCTCAGTAATACGTATATGGCCCTCTCAGGTGAGGGAAGAGGAACGATATATAGTCATCCAAGTCCATCTATGACATAACCATGATGTGCGTATAAGAGCTGTCAGTGACGTGGTATGCGGCACATTAATGCGACCCTTGATTGTGTGTGACACCCACCACTTACATAAAACCGAAGTAAGGGGGCGCCCGGGATTGAACCAGGGACCTCTCGATCTGCAGTCGAATGTTCTACCACTGAGCTACACCCCCGACTCACGACCGTTTCGGAGCAAGAGGCAGCCATGCTCACAAGGTCACTACAGCAACCTTTAGTTCATTTGTTGAGTTTAAAATTTATCGATTACACAAGGACCACTAAGGCTTTTTCCTCTGTAATCACTAATGAAAATTACTATAATCACTAAACTGGAAAAATAATGTAATTTCATATTATATAGGCACTGGAAGATACATACCTCATAGTATATATACACAATATTGACTGAAGGACCTTTCCATTGTTAATTAAAACCCCTGCCCAGACCCGGGATCGAACCGGGGACCTTTAGATCTTCAGTCTAACGCTCTCCCAACTGAGCTATCTAGGCGACGCGTTATATGTATCCATTTGTTTTCTTGTCTGTTACCTCGTTTGTTTGTGTCCCCTTTATGGTATTCTTATGTTTCTGTTTTTGGATGCTGTTCAGTAATGTTTACCAACATCATGAGTGGGAATATGGTAGTACTTATCTATTCCCCCCCCCCCCACCTTAACTGGAATGCTGTGAATAACTACGGGCTTTCTGCATGCAAAGTTAAATGTCACCATCTCAACAAACATTGTATCATGCAGAAATAAAGTTATTATAGCATTATAATCGTGGGGGAGCGCTTAACCCGTAGGGATTATACAGCACCTGGGAGATGATGGAAGGTATTCAGGATTAATTCAGGGAACTGGAACACAGATCCAATTCCCTAAATCAAGAGCCCCTCGCCAGTGTCAAGGAACCTCCCTTGAGGGGTATTATTATTATAGCATTGTCCAAGAGATCTCTCCAGTTACTGTCCACACCCAACGGTACTTAACTTATTTTACAAGGCGACTTGCACATAACCCAGAGCATCTGCTAAGCTTGAAAGTGAGAAATGTTGAGTACGAACTACCAGAAACAATGTTGTTACTCTGTAATTGCATTAGTGAGACCTCACCTTGCAAGTACAACTGACCAACTGTTGCATGCGTCTTTCTCACTCACAAATGGTAGAAGTCAAACTCTATTTCCCCTTTCCCGTGTGTTTTTCGTATATATCTATGGAAAATTAAAATTATCTGGATGAACCTCATAAGGTACATACCAGTAATTGGTAACAAAGATAATTATTCTTTATCAAGGTTACAGAGACATATAGGAATTTTAGGACATCCTAGGTCGCAAAAAATGTCCTCCTTCGATACCTACTCCTCTCATATCTCCACAAGTCACTCTGGACCTATATTAATTTCAAATGAAATATATATCACCAGAAATTCTGGTACAACGTTAATATAAATATGTGGACTGTACATTAAATTTTAAAAAATGACTACATATACATTGAAGGAGAATTTATCTTAATATCACTCACCAATTAGTCTGGAGATTGTGTGGTGTGTCATACACAAACCCCCTGCCTAAAATATGAAGAAAATACTGGCCAGAATTTCAACATAAAATATAGACATGACTTAGCTGGGGTTCTCCGATTGTCCTGTCCACTCGCCTTCTCAAGTTCTGCAGGGCTGCAATTGCAACAATTTCTGCTCCTATTTGGGAGGTTTCAACCACAGTTTAACCTCCAGAGTGACAAAATTTATGCATATTTCACTAGCGTGCCTTTGCCCAGTTCAAAACAATGGCGTCTCTCCTTCCCCCGCGACGCTCACCACTCTCGCTGGTTCTTTATTTGCAAATTAACTTTTATTAAATACAATACATTCCATCAATTTACATACAAAATGCATTGTATTTTTTGAAAATATGCAGTATTTTCCACACTGTGGCCAAGCGGAGTTCGTTGCTAAACGACTCAAATTACTCCTTCCTCTAGGAGACAATTCCAGCTGGTTCTGGCTTGAGTGGCTGTTCTCCTAGTAGGCCTTACTACAATTTCATCTTCTTGCATCGCTTGGTCAACACTATCTTCAATATCACTCGTGTCACTTTCCCTTAGATTTTCATTTACATTTGATTGAATACCATTTAATTCCAAGGGAATCAATTTATTAATCGTGTGTAAACTTTCCTGGCCACGACACAACACTTTGACATTCCGGACAACACCTTGTAAATCTGGGTACAGTGTCAATATTTTCCCCAGAGGCCACAGTGTTCGATGCTGTTCAGTATCAACTAACACAATATCACCTGGTTGAATGTTCTGTCGATTTACTGCCTCTGTCGCACCATAAAAGTGTTCACAAAGTGTAAGAAGATATTCCTTACACCACACATTAGACCAATGATCAATTACTTTATTTAACATCTTAAATTTATCACACAACACTGCCGCATCATTGTAATCTTCATCACTTTCTTCAGGATTATCTCTATAGACAGGGGCAGCTTCCAATTTCCTTCCACATATTAGGTGAGAAGGTGTTAATACATCTGCATCAGGTGTATCACTCATGTACGAGAGAGGCCTATTATTTATCTGATTCTCCACCTCCACCAACACTGCATGGAATTCCTCCAAATTAATTCTCTTCCGGTGTAATACTTTATGGAGACACCTCTTCACTGTGCCTATCAGTCTTTCGTACAGCCCCCTCTGCCATGGGGCTCTAGGAGTAATAAACTTCCAGGTACACCCTCGTTGGGTTAACAGAGATTGAACATTGTTACTCTTATTTAATTCTATCAAATGTTGAGCACCCGCTACAAAATTAGTGGCATTATCCGAAATCATCAATCTTGGACAGGATCTCCGTGAGGTCACAGACCCTGAGCTGCTTGGGGATTAGCGTGGACGGTTACAAAGCATGGCTTGCTTCTACAGTGTTTTAAAAGCTGAGGTTGGAGAGTTGAAGGAGGAGGTCTTGCTTCTCCAGGAGGAGATTAGGAGGCTGAAGGTCCACCTCAATGGGCCTGGGAGAGAGTGTGAGGTGGTTGGAGATGTGGGGAATGAGGCTTCTAGCAGTGAGGTGCAGTCTGTCTCTCACTGTGAGGAGGCTGTAGGTGGGGTGGTAGCAACGGCTACCAGCAGTGAGGTGCAGCCCAGCACCTGCTACAAGTGGCGAGTTGTTCACAGTAATGGGAGGCGCATCAGAGTAAGGAAAGTTAAGAGTGCAGATCTGAAGGTAGGAAATCGCTTCTCTGTTCTCCAGGATGAATGTACTTCAGTGGCCAGTGAAGGTAAGGGTACTACTGCCCCTGCTAATGAAGGTAAGCGCATTCTTGTGGTTGGTGACTCTCAGGTAAGATATGTTGATCGTGCTTTTTGTAATAGGAATAAGAAGATGAGAGATAGAGTGTGCTTCCCTGGAGCTGGTGTTGGGGACATTGTCAACAGACTGGATAATATCATGTCAGGTAATGGGAACAAGCCCATTATCTGTCTCAGTGCTGGTGGAAATGATATTGGGAAGGGTAGGAGAGAAGAGCTGCTAGATAAGTACAGGTCAGCTATAGATTTCATTAAGTCTAAGGGAGGGATCCCAATCATATGTAGCATCTTGCCTAGAAGGGGAGTAGGAAATGAATGGTTGTCTAGGGCAATTGGTGTAAATTGCTGGCTAGACAGATACTGCAAGGAACTTGCAATCCCATTCATTGACAACTGGAACAACTTTTATGGCAAACATGATATGTATGCAAGGGATGGGGTTCATCTCTCTGGGGCAGGGGTGGTAGCACTTGCAGACTCGATTGAGAAGGCCATTGGTGAAATGCCTATGATTTTAAACTGATGGAAGATAGAGGTATGGGTGTGTGTGGGAAACAAGCAGGTTGCAACACTAGGGTTGGAAACAGTAAATGTATAAAAGGCATTCAGCATGAAGTTATAAATAAAGACAATAGAACAGGTCAGCAAACAAAGGGGGACAGCAGAGGGCAGCAAGGGACTAGCTCCCTTAAGGTTTACTATACTAATAGCAGGAGTGTTAGAAATAAGATAGATGAGCTAAGATTAATTGCAAGTGCAGGAAACATAGATATTATTGCTATAACAGAGACCTGGCTCAATCTGAAAGATAGAGAGATGCCCTCTGAATGTCACATACAAGGCTATAAATTATTCCACACTGACAGGGTCAACAGGAAAGGTGGTGGAGTAGCGATGTATGTCAGAGACAATTTAAATTGTTGTGTTAGACAAGATATTAAATTAGAAGCGTCAGCCACTGAATCTGTTTGGTTACAGCTTCTCGAGGGCCGAGAAAAACTAATTTTGGGTGTGATTTACAGGGCCCCAAATCTTGATAGGGAGTGCAGTAAACTTCTATGGGACGAAATTCGTAAGGCATCTACATACGAAAATGTTGTGCTAATGGGAGATTTCAACTATAGACAGATTGACTGGAGCAATTTGACAGGAAATTTAGAGTCGGGTGACTTTCTTGATACGATCCAGGATTGTTTTTTAAAACAGTTTGTGACAGAGCCAACTAGGGGAAATAACCTCCTTGACTTGGTTCTTGCCAGTAGGGAAACACTAATTAATAATCTTGAGGTTAATGATGAGCTTGGGGAGAGTGATCACAAATCACTCAGTTTTAACATAGCATGGAATTCCCCTAATAATGGCAATCAAGTCTCCGTCCCTGACTTTCGCTTGGCTGATTTCATAGGACTGAAAAATTACTTAGGTGGGCTGAACTGGAATGACCTGACTAGGGGTCAGGTAGGTGGTGATGGTTGCCGATATGATGCTTTCCAGGGCATAGTTCTAGCTGCTCAGTCAAATTATGTTCCAAATAGGGAAATCAGATCAAACAAAAATGATCCTAAATGGATGAACAATAGATTAAAATATCTGATTGGTCAAAAGAGAGGCATATATAGGCAAATCAAAAGAGGAGAGGGGCAATTAAGAAATCGATATATTCAGTTAAAGAGAGAAATAAAAAAGGGAATTAGAAAAGCAAATAGAGATTATGAGGTTAAAGTTGCAAGAGAATCGAAGACTAACCCAAAAGGATTCTTTCAGGTATACAGAAGTAAGATCAGGGACAAGATAGGCCCACTCAAAAGTTCCTCGGGTCAGCTCACTGACAGTGATAAGGAAATGTGTAGAATTTTTAACACATACTTCCTCTCAGTTTTTACACAGGAGGATACCAGCGATATTCCAGTAATGATAAATTATGTAGAACAGGACGATAATAAACTGTGCACTATTAGGGTCACAAGTGACATGGTCCTTAGGCAAATAGATAAATTAAAACCTAACAAATCCCCAGGCCCTGATGAACTGTATGCAAGGGTTCTAAAGGAATGTAAAGAGGAGCTTAGCACACCTTTGGCTAATCTTTTCAACATATCACTACAAACTGGCATGGTGCCAGATAAGTGGAAAATGGCAAATGTGATACCTATTTTCAAAACAGGTGACAGGTCCTTAGCTTCGAACTATAGACCAATAAGCCTAACCTCCATAGTGGGAAAATTTATGGAATCAATAATTGCCGAGGCAGTTCGTAGCCACCTTGAAAAGCATAAATTAATCAACGAATCTCAGCATGGTTTTACAAAGGGGCGTTCCTGCCTTACGAATTTATTAACTTTTTTCACTAAGGTATTTGAGGAGGTAGATCATGGTAATGAATATGATATTGTGTATATGGACTTCAGTAAGGCTTTTGACAGGGTCCCACATCAGAGACTATTGAGGAAAATTAAAGCACATGGAATAGGAGGAGAAATTTTTTCCTGGATAGAGGCATGGTTGACAAATAGGCAGCAGAGAGTTTGCATAAATGGGGAGAAATCAGAGTGGGGAAGCGTCACGAGCGGTGTTCCACAGGGGTCAGTGTTGGGCCCCCTGCTGTTCACAATCTACATAAACGACATAGATGAGGGCATAAAGAGCGACATCAGCAAGTTTGCCGATGACACCAAAATAGGCCGTCGAATTCATTCTGACGAGGACATTCGAGCACTCCAGGAGGATTTGAATAGACTGATGCAGTGGTCGGAGAAGTGGCAGATGCAGTTTAATATAGACAAATGCAAAGTTCTAAATGTTGGACAGGACAATAACCATGCCACATATAAACTAAATAATGTAGATCTTAATATTACGGATTGCGAAAAAGATTTAGGAGTTCTGGTTAGCAGTAATCTGAAACCAAGACAACAGTGCATAAGTGTTCGCAATAAAGCTAATAGAATCCTTGGCTTCATATCAAGAAGCATAAATAATAGGAGTCCTCAGGTTGTTCTTCAACTCTATACATCCTTGGTTAGGCCTCATTTAGATTATGCTGCACAGTTTTGGTCACCGTATTACAGAATGGATATAAATTCTCTGGAAAATGTACAAAGGAGGATGACAAAGATGATCCCATGTATCAGAAACCTTCCCTATGAGGATAGACTAAGGGCCCTGAAACTGCACTCTCTAGAAAGACGTAGAATTAGGGGGGATATGATTGAGGTTTATAAGTGGAAGACAGGAATAAATAAAGGGGATGTAAATAGTGTGCTGAAAATATCTAGCCTAGACAGGACTCGCAGCAATGGTTTTAAGTTGGAAAAATTCAGATTCAGGAGGGATATAGGAAAGTACTGGTTTGGTAATAGAGTTGTGGATGAGTGGAACAAACTCTCAAGTACCGTTATAGAGGCCAGAACGTTGTGTAGCTTTAAAAATAGGTTGGATAAATACATGAGTAGATGTGGGTGGGTGTGAGTTGGACCTGATAGCTTGTGCTAACAGGTCGGTTGCCGTGTTCCTCCCTTAAGTCAATGTGACCTGACCTGACTAGGTTGGGTGCATTGGCTTAAGCCGGTAGGGACTTGGACCTGCCTCGCATGGGCCAGTAGGCCTTCTGCAGTGTTCCTTCGTTCTTATGTTCTTAAGTCCTGAGCCACTTCTAAATGAACTGCCCTAGTAGTAGTACAAGTGAACAAGCATACATACACTTGCAGTGGAACACCATCTGAAGTACCTGTTAAAATGATTGGACCACTATAGTCTACACCTGTTACATCAAATGGTTTCACTAATTGTACATACAGGATCTGACATCCACACGGTGACATATTACACAAGATTTAATCATCATTTTTACACTTTGCCGTCCTTGTGGAATCCAGAAAGTTTCCCTAACACAGTTTAAGGTATCTTGTACCCCACCATGCATTTAAAACAATTAAGATAAGATAAGATTTCGTTCGGATTTTTAACCCCAGAGGGTTAGCCACCCAGGATAACCCAAGAAAGTCAGTGCGTCATCGAGGACTGTCTAATTTATTTCCATTGGGGTCCTTAATCTTGTCCCCCCAGGATGCGACCCACACCAGTCGACTAACACCCAGGTACCTATTTGCTGCTAGGTGAACAGGACAACAGGTGTAAGGAAACGCGTTGAAATGTTTCCACCCGTCGGGAATCGAACCCGGGACCTCCGTGTGTGAAGCGGGAGCTTTAGCCACCAGGCCACCGGGCCTGTTAGATGATGAGTTTTGGGCAGTAAGATAGGGTATTTAGCATTATCACCCAATTCAGCATTTTGTAACCTACCTCTGCACCTAATTACATTATTCTCTAAATACAGCCCCAATTTCTCTGCTATGGAACCTTTCACAATTCTTCTTTACATCATTAATTTAATCTCATTTCCGTAGATTTCATCCTGTACCCTCTTTATCCAATATTCAAGAGGATGTGAAAACTTATATGAGATATTCATCTTGTTTATAAATTTAAACACCAACTTATTTATATTGATTAGTTTGGGTAAAGAAGAATACCTATTTATATCAATGGCTAAGAAAGGACAAACTATTGGAGTGGTGGTCATGGTAATTTCAACGGGATCAATATACGCCTTTTGTACGGGCCAATTAGCTTTATTTACCAATCAGCTCGGTCCTTTAAACCACAATACAGCATTTATGAATTAAACATAAGGTAAACCTCGAGACAAGATATCAGCTGGATTATCCTCACCAGGTATATGATTGAATGTTAACATATGCTGACCCAAACTATTATACTTCTCTTGCATCTGATTAATTTCAGCGACTCTGTTTTGTATGTACACAATTTTACTGTTTCCATTACGAATCCATTGTAAGGATACCTCATTATCAGACCAAATTACAGTGTCACTAATATTTATCTCCTGCAACTTATTTCTTATATAATTAGCTAATTTGACACCTACATAAATGGCTGTTAATTCCAACTGAGGTAAGGTACGTGATTTAATTGGAGACACTTTAGCCTTAGACATAACAAGAGAAACATCACTATTACATTGAAGGTAAGCAACTGCTCCATATGCCAATTCTGAAGCATCGCAAAAAATATGGAGTATATTTTTCCTATCTGAATTGGCTACCTGGCATGGGAACTCCAACATTGGAATTTTTTGATTATCACCAACTAATTCATCCCACCTGTTAGTGAATTCCTCAGTTAGAGTTTCATCCCAAGCACATTTAAGCTTTCATGCTTCTTGTATTAACAATTTCCCTTTTATAGTAAGGGGTGACACTAAGCCTAGTGGATCAAAACATTTGGAAACTTCAGCAAGAAGACTCTCTTTGTTAATTTATTGGGCATACTGTAATTACTAGGTTTTAACATTAACAAATCTCTCTCAGTATCCCAAGTTAATCCCAATTCATTACTACATTTTGGTACTTCATCTCCAGGGCAATCTTTACTTATTTTGTCCTTTAATTTGGACGAATTACTATTCCATTCCCTCAGAGGCATATTAACACTTTGCATTATTTTATTAGCCTCTTCAGTTGATGTCACACCCAGGAAATTGCCCACATAAAAGTGTTTGCTCATTACTTTACTCAATGGACTTTCTGTACGTTTAAGGTGTGCATTTATCGTCGCTTGAAGTAGGAACGGACTGGATGTAGCACAAAATAATACACTCCTAAAGCGAAAGGTTTTCAGAGGGCTAAGTGAGTCACTAGGATTCTATGATCCTTTGCCCAGTTCAAAGCAATGGCATCTCTCCTTCCCCCGCGATGCTCACCACTCTAGCTGGTTCTTTATTTATTTACAAATTAAATTTTATTAACTGCAATATATTCCATCAATTTACATACAAAATACATTGTATTTTTTGAAAATATGCAGTATTTTCCACAATATAATAGCAGTTTTGTCTTTTTTAATCCTGCAGTGTGGCAAGAAGAAGAGTCGAGAGCCTATCCCTATAATAACCTAACCCCAGATATCCTAAAATAATTGGAAATTAAAAGATTGCAATTAGTATTTCTCAGCATACTGCCTCACTATTTACTCTCTCTCTCTCTCTCTCTCTCTCTCTCTCTCTCCTCTTCAAGGGGAGCTCCTTGGTGTGGTGAAGAGGCTCTTGGTCTGAGTAATTAGACCTGTCGGGTCTCCTTCCTCAGACCAAACCTAATTAATTACCCCCCAATCCCTCCTTCCTTATCCCATCCTCCCCATCCTCCCCTTTTCCTTACCTCCTCCTCCTCCCCACCCCTCCCTTTTGCCCTTCCTCTTTTTGGCCTTTGGGATTTTTCCCACAGGCACACTAGTTCATAGGTAGGGGGAAGGGTACCGGGGACCATCCCATTCCATTGAGGTTCTTGGCAGTGGCATAGTTTGCTGTGGGATCTGGATAGCCTGGGGATGTCCCAATCCCTCTCCGCTATCCTGGAGGGTGGCTTTGGGTGTCTTTCAGGCGACGGGTGTATCTCTGGAAGCCACCTTTCGGATTTCGGGGGTGGTGGCCGAAGGAGGTATGCTTTGTGGCAGATATCCGGCTGCCCTCTCTTTTGTCCACCGAGGTAGCTCGGCAGATGTGAGGTTGCTATCCCGGACTGCTGTTTGCTGGCATGAAGGGTAGGGTATGGCACGGGTTCCATGCTGCATCTGCGCTACTTGCGGTGCTGAGGTCCTCTTGGGCACGGAGTGAGATTTCTGGCCCTTTCATTCCTCCTAGGAACTATCCCTCCCCGGTCCCCCCTTTTTTATTCTTTTTTTTATTTTTATTTTCTTTTCTTTCTTTTTTTCTTAAAAACAAAAAGGAAGAAGTAACCTAACCATGGAGTCCCAAATCCATGACCCCGCTACCCCCGGGCCTCTTATTGTTACCGCACCCTGTTCTGACCTCGCCTTGTCTTTTGGCCACTCTTTGGACACTCCTAAGGCCCCTGTACCTCTTGCTGGTGCTGTTTCCTCACCCGCTTCAGGTACCGAGGCTTCCACTAACTCCTTCAATTTGTCTGACTTCTGCTCTCCTTTGACTATGCTTCCGGCCTCTCCCTCTATGATGCAACGATTTTTGAATCGCCAGCCCGTCTCACGTTGGACCGACTCTGGTCCCACTTCTAAATGCCAACGATAATCTCCTGACCATGTTACTTCGTTACCTTCCCATTCTACTCAGGAAAGACTGACACGTCATGCACTCCCTCTCCACACTCAGTTTCAGACCACACAATGGACTAAATTCTTTACTTTATGACCAACTTCTTCTACTGCCTATCTTTCTGACCATAGTATTGGCAAAGCGTTCCTATGCCACGTTGGTAGAGATATTTCCTTTCATGCTCTTAAGAGTGGTAAGCGCATCATCACGATCCAGAATTCTACCCAAGCTCATGACCTTTCTCTTCTTTCACATATCGATACTATTCCTATCACTGTTGAAAAACATCATTCCCTCAATTCTTGTAGTGGTACTGTTATTCTGCCCCCTCCCATAGCCCAACAGAATTTCCAGACATGTGGCAATGACATTCTCGAACAGCTGGAACTCCAAGATCTCCCAATTCTCAAGGTAGACACATATGTTCTTCCCGCCCACAGGCGAAGACGATACCCTTGCAATGTGGCTCATTTAACTTTTGACAGCTGTGAACTCCCATCCTCTGTTTATATAGCAGGACATTGGTTACAAGTTTGGAAGGTGATCCCTGCACCACAACAGTGTAGGAATTACTGGTGATTTGGCCACCCAGCAAAATATTGCAGATCTATAGCCAAATGCCCAGTCTGTGGTGCCGATGACCATTCTAATACATCTTGCAGTCGACCTCCCTCTTGCCTTAATTGTCATGAGGCTCACCCTTCGTACTCTCGCCATTGCCAGGTCTACTTAAATGAGCGGGTAATTCATTGCCTCAAAGAAGCAGAAGGTCTCCCTTATGCTATGGCAGTTTCTCATCTCTGCCTCCAAGGGAGACTACCCTGTGTTTCTTATTCTCGTGTTTCAAAACGTCCCCCCACTTCTGGGGTCCCATCTTCTGCAGCTTTCTCTGCGGTTGCCAGTCCCATAGTCACTCCTGTATCTAATTCTTTTGCTGTCCTGGGCTAAGACATCCCTACTTCAACACCTCAGTCTGTCCTCACTTCTTTGTGTTCTCCCTCACAAACCCCGGTATCGACAAGACCTCATATGACACCTCCTCCCAATCGTCCCTCTACTTCTCAGAGGTCCAACAAATCTCCTTTAACCCCTCCTTCCCTTCATCCACCTCCACATTTTACCTTCCCGGTCTCTGTACCTAGGTCTTCCCCTTTCACTGGCTCCGTTACAAGTGTGGAGGTTCATCCTCCTCCTCGTGCTGTGCCTTCCTCCCCTGCCACCTCCCGGGTTTCTGCCTCTTCTGTCCCCTCCCACACTTCTCCAGTTCCCTCCACCCTTTCGCCCCTCCTACCTTGGTACAGTCCATTACAGCTCCGATCTTTACTCAAACTCCTCCTTCCATCTCCAATATTGTCTCCCATACGACGTCTCTGAACTCTGAAACACTTGAAGCAATCTCTGAATATATTGCAGAGACCAAACCATCAATGAACACTGATCCACCCTCTGTTCCTTCTCTTTCCTCTTCTCCATCTGCGCAACTCCTTTCTTCACAACGCACCGTTCCTTCGCTACTTGAACATTTTCCTTTCCCACCACATGTGGACTTTTCTAACCCTTCTAGTCCGTAGGTACTCTTACCTGCAGATTTCAGGTATCTTTATCGTTGCCAATCATGGCCTATTTACAGTGGAATATTCGCAGCCTCAGGGGTAATCGGGGTGAGCTTCAGATGTTGCTCTCCCAGTTTTTCCCTGTTGGTGTTTGCTTACAGGAACCAAAATTACACTCTGCCATTATCTATCCCATCTAAGGGTATAATTTATTGTATTCTTCAGATCCTTTTCCTGATGGGACCTTTCATGAAAGTGCCCTTTTTCTATGCACTGATATTCCGTACCATCAGCTATTTGTTCGTACTTCACTGCATTACACAGCAGCCTGTGTCCACTTGCATAGGTGGTATACACTCTGTTCTTTGTATCTCTCTCCTTCTCGGGCATTATCTATCCCGGATATTACTTTTTTTGTTTCGTCATTACAGCCAACACTTCTGTTACTTGGCGATTTTAATGCCAATCATTTCCTCTGGGGGTCTCACTGTGATTCCCATGGCATTCAGTTAGAGGCTTTTCTTGCTACCCACCCCCTCCATGTTTTAAATACAGGTACTCACACCCATTTTGATCCTCGGACTCATACTCTCTCTTGCATCGATCTCTCAGTCTGCACTTCCTCTGCCGCATTAGACTTCACCTGGTCTGTTCTCCCAGATTTACATGGCAGCGATCATTTTCCAATCATTCTTACTTCCCCTTCATATTCACCACCTCTTTGTAGCCCATGCTGGCAATTCGATCAGGCAAATTGGAACCTTTACTCACAACTAACTGTTTTTAGTGAGGTTCCTGCTTCGTCCTCCATTGATGAGCTTTTACACCTCTTCTCGTCCTCCATTTTAACCGCAGTTTCTCATTCTGTACCCCAAACTTCGGGCAGGCATTCTCAGAAATGCGTTCCTTGGTGGTCTCCTGCTTGTGCTCGTGCAGTACATCTGAAACGTGCTGCGTGGGGCAGGTACTGGTATAATAGAACCACGGAGAGACTTCTTGATTTTAAGCAGAAGTGTGCAATCACTCACCATGTCATCTGTGATGCTAAACGCTCTTGCTGGCGAGATTATGTCTCCACCATCACCTCTGCTTCCTCTATGAGTGCAGTCTGGAAAAAAGTACAAAAACTGAGTGGTAAATATTCTCCTGACCCGGCTCCTGTTCTGCGGGTTGCTGGAGTTGATGTAGTAAACCCACTAGATGTTGCCAATGAAATTGGCAATCATCTGGTCAGTATTTCTCAGGGGCTCCATCTATGCCCCTCGTTTCTTTCCTCAAAGTCTGCCAGAGAGTTAGCATCCTTGGACTTTTCTTCTCTTTGAGAAGAACAGTATAATGTGCCTTTTACACTTCAGGAACCGGAGACAACACTCTCAGCCTGCCGATCATCGGCAGCTGGGCCCGACGACATTCATATTCGTATGCTACAACATTTACATCAGTCAGCCCTTGCAGTCCTATTACGCCTTTCCAATCTTATTTGGTCACAAGGAGTTCTTCTACAGCTGTGGAAATCTGCCACTGTTCTCCCTTTCTGCAAACCGGGTACTACGGGACATGAAGCCCCCCACTATCATCCCATTGCTCTTACCAGTGCAGTTGGCAAAGTGATAGAATGCCTGGTAAATAGACGTTTAGTGTGGTATTTAGAGACACACAACAGTCTCTCCACTCGTCAATATGGCTTTCCTAAGGGCCGTTCTACCATAGGCCCTTACTATGCTTGGATACGTATGTTTGTAATACCTTTGCGAATAACCACTCAGTTATTGCCATATTTTTTGACCTTGAGAAGGCATATGACACAACTTGGAGGTATAATATTTTGGCCCAAGCCCACTCCTTAAGCCTTCGAGGCAATCTACCATCCTTCCTTAAGAACTTTTTAACTGACAGACATTTCCGTGT
This sequence comes from Cherax quadricarinatus, assembly GCF_038502225.1. Taxonomy (NCBI): domain Eukaryota; kingdom Metazoa; phylum Arthropoda; class Malacostraca; order Decapoda; family Parastacidae; genus Cherax; species Cherax quadricarinatus. The sequence goes on along the minus strand of NC_091305.1, from coordinate 22,441,609 downwards.
TCGGGTTAATAATGTGCTCTCCCCGGACTTCATCCAAGCTGAAGGTGTCCCCCAGGGATGTGTTCTGAGCACAACACTTCTTCTCCTTGCTATAAATGATTTGGCCTCTAGTCTTCCATCCAATATTTGGTCATCACTCTATGTTGATGACTTCGCTATTGCCTGTGCAGGAGCTGACTGTCACCTCATTACAGTTTCTCTCCAGCATGCGGTCGATCGTGTTTCCAATTGGGCCACCACACATGGGTTTAAATTTTCCAGTGCCAAAACTCACCAAATTACTTTCACTAGACGCTCTGTCATCTCCGATCATCCTCTATGACACCCGCATCCCTGAACGTGATGCAGTCAGGTTTCTAGGCCTCCTCTTTGACTGTAGGTTATCCTGGAAACCTCACATTACCTCTCTGAAGACAACTTGTCACAGCCGGCTGAACCTTCTTAAAACCCTTGCTCATCTTTCATGGGGAGCTGATCGTCGAACTTTCCTTCGCCTACATTCCACTCTCATTTTATCGAAACCTGACTATGGGGACCAGATCTATTCAGCTGCCTCTCCTGCTACTCTATCTAGCCTCAACCCTATTCATCACCAAGGATTACGTTTATGCCTTGGTGCTTTTCGCTCTTCCCCTGTTGAGAGCCTCTATGCAGAAGCGAACATTCCATCCTTATCCAATCGCCGTGATGCCCATTGCCTTCGCTACTATGTACGCTCTCATGATCTCCGCAATCCTTCCATTTATAGAATGGTCACCGATATTAGTAGACATTCTTTATTTGTTTGCAGCCCCTGTTTGCTCCATCCCTTCTCTCTTCACCTACATTCACTCTTGTCTTCTCTTCAATTTCCACCTTTCTATGTACATGTAGCATCTCACTTTTCCCTACCCCCTGGGAAGTTCCAGCTGTTCGAGTCAGTTCTTTCTCACTCCCTTGCTCGAAAGCCCAACTGCCTACGGTAGCTTCCCGCTCTCTTTTTCTTGACCACTTCCACTCTCATTCTCATGCCATTGCAGTGTACACAGATGGCTCTAAGTCTTCTGACAGCGTAGGATTCGCAGCAGTGTTTCCGGACAGTGTCATACGAGGGCATTTACTATCTTCGGCTAGTATCTTTACTGCTGAATTGTATGCCATTCTTGCAGCACTTATCCGTATTGCATCTATGCCTGTGTCATCATTTGTGGTTCCCTCAGACTCCCTTAGTGCTTTACAGGCTATACAGAAATTTGATACACCTCGCCCCTTAGTCCTCCGTATCCAACTTTGGCTACGCTGCATCTCTACCAAGCATAAAGATATTGTTTTTTGTTGGGTCCCTGGTCATGTTGACGTACAGGGCAATGAACAGGCAGACACTGCTGCGCAGTCAGCAGTACATGACCTACCAGTTTCATATAAAGGTGTTCTATTTACGGACTATTTTACTGCAATAGCTACCCACCTTCACACCCGTTGGCAACAACGTTGGTCTACTCTACTCGGTAACAAACTTCAATCTATTAAACCAAGTATAGGTTACTGGCCATCTTCTTATCACCAGTGCCGAGGTTGGGAGACTACTCTCTCCCGTCTCTGCATTGGCCATACTCGTCTTATTCATGGATATCTCATGGAGAGGCGCCCTGCTCCTCTCTGTGGGAATTGTCAGGTTCCATTATCGGTCAGCCACATTCTGTTAGACTGCCCACTTTATCAACGAGCACGCAGAATTTACCTCCAACGTCGTCTTCGCTCCGCTGCTCTCTCTTTACCTTCCCTTCTCGCTGATGGACCCACCTTTCATCCGGACTCTCTCATTGACTTTTTGACAACAACTGACTTACTTCACAAACTCTGATGATACCTTCAGCCCTTTCTACCTCGATCTCTTGCTACCCTCTACCCTGCACTATCCCCTGCCCTGCTGTTTTCTGTAACCTACTGATCGCCCCTCCCTCCTTCTGCCACCCAGTACCCTCGCTTCCTTTCCTACCCTGCAGCGCTGTATAGCCCTTGTGGCTTAGCGCTTCTTTTTTATTATAATAATAATAATCTCTCTCTCTCTCTCTCTCTCTCTCTCTCTCTCTCTCTCTCTCTCTCTCTCTGTTTTCTTTCACTAGCTTGTGTATGTGCCTTTCTCAGGTGTATATTGTGTATCTGTACAGTGTTAATAGCTGTGAGCAGTGGCTGTAGTTGTTACCCGAGGCAAAGCGAGAGTAAACATAGCTGAGCACTCTGCCTGTCATTATCTTCTACAACCATAACAGTGGCGGCGAAGATGGGATCATCAGAGCCAAGGATAGTGGGCCAATGTGGCCTGAAGTAGTAGGGATACTGGCAGCCCAGGACGTTATAGCAGAGCGGTGATTATTGTAAGACTACAGCAGCAGCAACAAGTGGGTGAACATGGCAGTTGCGTCACTAGGAAGGTTGGAGCCTTTCGACCCACGTAAGATTTCTTTGGAACTCTGGCTAAATTTGTTGAAAGCCACTTTCGCTCATTTGGAAATTGAAGCGCAAGATAACAAGAAGAACTTTTTGCTAGTGTCCCTGGGATCAGAAACTTACAGTGTTTTAGGTAATGTGTGTGCACCAGAGTTGCCACACACAAAGAGTTATGACAGACTTGGTAGCGTCCCTGAAGTTATTATGCAGTGAAATCAGCCTACCACTGCAGTTTGTTGGCATTTCAGCAAAGGAAGAAACGACATGATGAGGCCTTGCCTGAATTGTATACGGATTTAAAAGCGTTGGGGCCAATTTGACCTCAGAGTTAGGGACCAGTTATTCATGGCGGTGGTGCATGAAGTTTATTTCCCCAACTTAGTGGCAGAAAGATTTAGATTTACAAAGTATGCAATCTACAAAATTTTTTGAAAAACTTCATGGAACAGGCATTTGTTAGTGAAAAGAACACTGTTCCCGAGGTACAAGTAATTAATGCTGTCAAAACATTGTAGGCTCAAGCATAGTAGTAGTTCCTGTAGGTTTGAAGATTTTTCCTGTAATGTCATAAAAAAGGTCACTTGAGAAGAGTGTGTAGGGAGAAATCTTCAAAAGTGTCTCCTAAGGATGTATCAAAATCACGTAGTGACAACAAGGAAACAATAATGAAACAGCAGTCACCGAGGTATCCTAGAACAAAGACATTTAAGGTACTGGATGGCGAAAATAGTTCAGCAGACGAGAGAGTGATGAGTTTATATGCTGTAGAGGGTAAAGTGTTTTCCATGAAGGCAGAACAATATGGGTTTACCATTAACAATAAAAAGGTGCCTTTTGAGATTAACAGTGGGGCGTCCATCTCGACATTATCCAAAGACTGGGTCGAGGCAGTGAAAGGTTACATTGAACCATGTTCTATGAAGGTATCTGCCTATGATAATTGGAAAATAAACCTTCTGGGAAAAGTGGTCTTGCGGTGTCACAAGTGTTTCATGTAATGAAGTCCAATAATAGTAACTTGTGTGGAAAAGACCTCATAAAAAAGGTAAGGATTTACCTGGCTGGATTAGATGAATCTACCAAAATTAACGAACTAGACAGTGCTGAAGAAATGTTAGATCATTTTCAGATAGCTCCTAGTAAACTTGTCTCCAGCTTGGTGGCCACAATTCATGTAAAAAATGATGCTGTCCCTAAGTTTGTGAAAGCGAGGCCGGTGCCATTCTTTCACAAAGAAATGATTGAGGCAGAATTAGAAACATTAGTACAGAAAGGGATTCTTGAGTCTATTTTCCATAGTGATTGGTCTATACTATTGTACCTGTATTAACGGCTAAGTCCATGAGGATATGTGGGGATTTTAAATATATAAATCAACGACTTCATTGTGAAAGATATCTTTTACCCAAGACTGAAGAACTGTTATCCGTAATGGGTAAGGGCAAGATATTTACAATATTAGATTTAAAAGATGCTTATTTACAGATACCTGTAGATGAGAGGAACCAGCAGTTTTTAGTAATTAATACCTATAAGGGACTTGTGGAAAATATATAGTATATTTTCCGAAAATAGTGTATTTGTATGTAAACTAATAAAATATATTGTATTTAATAAAAATTATATTGTAAAAAATGGGAAGCTCGGCGCCTGCACTGACGAGCAGGGAAGAGTCGCCATGTTTTTTGAATGAGTCAAGAAAACGTTAGTGAAAATAAGAAGAGTTTTCGTCGCTCTAGAGGTTATATTGGGCTTACACCTCTCAAATAGGAGCCAAAATTGTTGGATGTGCATTTTTGCATAATTTGAGCATTAAATCGATGTACAGGACAGCTCCAGGAACCTCAGATAAGCTATCTAAATTATGTTTGTAATTCTGGCCAGTATTATCAACATAAATTTAGTTAGAGGGAGGTTTTTGAGTATTATACACAGTAATCTCCAGACAAATTGGTGAGTGTTATGATTATAAATTCTCCTGTTATATAAATGTGTATATGTAATCATTTATTAATTTTAAAATACAGTCCACAAAAATTATAATAATTTTACCAGAATTCCTGGTGTATATGTACATTTCATTTGCAATTAATATAGGTCTAGAGCAACTTGTGGAGAGATAGATGGTAGGTATCGAAGGGGAACATTTTTGCGACCTAGGTGTCCTAAAAAATTCCTACTTGTCTCTGTAACTTTGATAAATAGTGGTTATCTTTGTTGCCATTTACTTGTATGTATGTAATGAGATTCATCCAGGTAAATGTAATTTTCCGCAGGACTGTTTAAACATAAGACTTTCGGACTTTCCTCATCTGGCATTTTCCAAAGATTTATTTCCCAGTTGTTGGTTAAATTGGAAGGTGTAGCATCCTATTTGGATATCATAATATGTGGTGCCACAGAAGCAGAACATGATGCTAGACTCAGGCAGGTGTTGAATATTTTACAAGAACATAATGTAATGCTGAATAAGACTAAGTCATTGTTGAATATCTGGGGTATGAGATTTCAGAGGAAGGTATTAAACCATCTTCTAAGAAAATTGAGACTATTGTAAAATTACCATCAACTGAGTCCATAGAAGTTCAGTCCTTTGTGGGGATAGTGACATATTATTGTTGGTTCATTAAAAATTTCTCTGCAATTTTGGCACCATTGTATGATTTATTGAAAAAAGGCTTTGCTGACTAATTTTACAGGAGAACTCCGTTAATACTTGAGGTTGATGTTTCCTCTGTAGGTGTTGGATGTGTCTTACTCCAGTAAGTAAATGGCCAGGAAAAACTTGTATATTTTGCTAGTATGAAACTTTCTCCAGTAGAACGGAATTATTCTCAACTTGATAAGAAGGTCTAGCTTTAGTGTATGCTGTTAGGAAATTCAGATATTTTTGGCAGGGAGAAAGTTTGTGGCTCTTACAGATTATAAACCATTGCTAGGTTTGTTTGGAAAAGGGAAACAGATTCCAATAAGTGCAAATGCCAGAATTCAGCGTTGGGCTATGTTATTAGCTCAATATGATTATGAATTGTTACTCAAAGCTGACAAAGAAACTGTTATTGCACATACATTAAGCAGATTACCGATAAAAGATCACAGTTTAGAGTCAGGTACACCTATGGAATATGTAAGACTAGTAGAATCTCTAGATTTCCAAAATCTGTCATTTGAAGACATCAAAGAACATCCTGGGGAAGAGGCTGTGTTATCCCAAGTAATCAATAATGTTAAATATGGATGGTGTAAGAACAGCATACCTTTATCTGACTACACTTCAGTGAAATCAGAGCTGACTATTCATGGGGATGTATTATTGTACAGGAATAGAGTGGTAATGTCAGTAGAATTGAGATGTAAGATTTTAGAGCATTTACATGCTGGCCATAATGTTATCAATACCATGAAAGCAGAAGCCAGGAAGTGGGTCTGGTGGCCAAAGATTGATCTAGATATTGCAGAAGTGACCAAGAATTGTTCTATTTGTTTTAAAAAATTTAGGCCAATGTCATCTCCTGTACTATTGTGGCCTAGTACTGGGAAATCAAGTCTGGAATTCACGTAGATTATGCCGGCCCAGTGGAGGGCAAATATTTTTGGTAACTGTGGATTCCTTTTCAAAATTCTTAGATGTACGCGCCACTAGTTCCTTGACATCCACAGTTACTACTGAATTGCTGAGGAAATCCTATTGTAATTTTGGGTTACCAGACATAGTTGTGTCAGATAATGCTTCATATTTTGCACCACAAGAACTGGAAGATTTTTTTGTTAGGAATAGCAAACACTGTTTCCAGCAGTACCAGAAGCTGTAAAGAGTGGGTTAGTAATTACTGTTCCTCTGACCTTTATGGTCAGAGGAACTCCCCACAACAGATACTAGTGGTAATAAACTTGATGATCAGGTTAGTATGCAGGAAGACATTCCAGGAAGGTTTGATGATGAACACAACAGTGTGAGAGAAGTTGCACCTCAGGACAATGAAAACCTCCATGTCTCAGGCGTTCCAGAAGAGCAGTTAAACCTCCGGATAGGATGGATTTATAAATAGTTTGGATGATGACATAATCTTTGTATTGTAACGATACCACCTGTGGTGATGATGTAATTCAGAAAAGGAGGAATGTACGGTGTTTATAGTTGTGAGCAGTGGTTGTTGTAAACACAGAGGAGTACTCTGCCCTTCATTACCTTCTACAACCATAACAGTATCGTTCACTGGTATCCCAGACTAAACATATGTAGCCCTTACATATGATATTTTTCTATGTTAAATTAACGTTTGTTGAAAAATGTGGGGAAGAGGTTGTAAAAGAGTTAGGCACCATGACAGACACTCCCAGAGTCAACACCAGCAAAAACCGCTTTTCAGCTAATCTTTCCTACTTCCACGGTACCTGAAAATGCTACAAGGTTAATTAAGAAATCCAGTTACATTACTCACTGCCACCGTCATCTCCACCACTATCAAAGATATTACTATGCCTAAAAGGGTTAACGCCAGCCCTGAGGATAATGCAATCATCTAGACCAGGGTTCCCCAGTCTGTGGCCCGAGGGCCTCATTCATTCAAGGAAATAAATGCGGCCCTCACATAAAATTATGAATCTACTTTTATGTAGGTTCCACACGGCACAGTATCAACACTCACAAATATTTAAGGCTATTGTACACCAAAACTTTATCGTAGCCTCTAACAACCACTTTTCACTTCGGGGTCAGTGCCGGTTTATCCCAGTAGCAAATGTAGCACCTGCTACGGCGCGGTAATGTCTACACTGATTATAAGAAATTATTCTTCTATATATTTAAATTTATTGGTGTTAAGAAAGAAATGAACACTCGACGTACTCATGAGCTTACCTCTTTGCGATTCTGTGGTTAGTAACAATAACCATATATTAAGTACTGAATTACGGCTAGCTATTAGTATGATGTTAATATCCATCATTACAAAATGCGGCCCACCTTTAAATTTAGCTTTTCATATTGGCCCTTTCTAGACCATCATTCTAGAGTATCTAAACTATTCCTTGCAGAGGTTGCATTAAATTATACATGGGTTAAACGGCTAGGATTAGTCTACATGCTTATGAGAACACACACATGCTTGCCTCACCAATAACACCAGTGTCTTACATAGTAACACGCAACATGGATTTGCCTGGAGACGAGCATAATATCTGTTAGAGTAAGATCTTTTAATACGTGTAGTGACTTCCAAGCATTAAAATTAAATAATGTATTCAATATTAAGCTTAAAAGTCAAGAGTACCATGGATGCAATAATTCACATGTAACCCACACATAGAGGAAACATGACGGCGTTTCGGTCCGTCCTTGACTTTTGTCAAGTTACAACTCTGTCTGCTATCATGCTAAACTGACTTTCTTCTCTCTGCCTACACTATATTTCTAGTCTGCAAAATCTTAGCAACGCCCTTCGTCCATTAAATATCAAACTTGTATTTCTCCAAACTTCATAGCAATCTAGTTCATATTTCTCCTCCTGTTCCTGATCCTCTAGGAGTCTACTCCATTTCCTGCTCCTCCTGGCTGCGTGCAGCCAGCAGCAACAGCCTGGTTGATCAGGCTCTGATCCACCAGGAGGCCTGGTCACAGACCGGGCCGCGGGGGCGTTGACCCCCGGAACTCTCTCCAGGTAAACTCCAGGTAATACCTTTTGTGAAACTGGCCGCTCTCTTTCACAAAGACTTAAATTACGAACACAAGAATTGTTACCCTTGATGCAACTAACAATGTTCATTACTGCTAAAACTATCTACTCTTCTTCCAGTCTTTACAGATGTCGTCATGTTAAATCGGCTGTTATACGCAGCTTTATTTATTAGAAGCGTGTCTCATCTTCGGAACACTCGTGACCTGAACTGACCTCTGCCTTCATCTCACCTTTTCCCCTGACCTGTCTTCTGTATTTCCTTCTCCTTTAATACCTTCTGACTTTCCCTTTCTTGTTTCTGTCTTTCCTTGCATGGTCCAGTAGGCTTATTGTAGTGTTCATCTTTTTATGTTTCTTGGGCACCTGAGTTCGAGTGTGGAGTCATCTGTTTCTCCACCCCCTTGAGACGTGGTATACCTTTACAGCTATTTCTATTCTTTCTACTACAACCACCACCACCACCACGATTACTACTACTACTACTACTACTACTACTACTACTACTACTCCTACTACTGCCACTACTACTGCCGCTACCACTACTACTACTGCTACTACTACTACAACTACTACTACTACTACTACAACTACTATAACCACTGTTACTATTTCTGTTATTTATACACTACTGCCATTATTGTTGTTCCCATACTAAAACTATACTATTACCATTGCTACTACTTCCTTCTATCTTCTCCCACTTCCCGATCTGTTATCTGGTTTTTCCTGTTTTTTCTTCCTAAGTCGTGATTTAACTAAAGTCCAGGACGGACCGAAATGTCTTTCTTTTAGTGTAGGTGATTTGTGAATTATACTCCAAAAATTTAGATGATGCTTACAAGTACAACACACACACACACACACACACACACACACACACACACACACACACACACACACACATATATATAAAAGGGGGGACTACACAGGTATGAGAAACTTCCTGCAGGAGGTTCAGTGGGACAGAGAAATGGTAGGAAAATCAGTAAACGAGATGATGGAATATGTGGCAACAAAGTGCAAGGAGGCAGAGGAAAGTTTTGTTCCCAAGGGAAACAGAAATAATAGGAAGACCAAGACGAGTCCTTGGTTTACCCGAAGGTGTAGGGAGGCAAAAGCTAAGTGCAACAGAGAATGGAAAAGGTACAGGAGGCATAGGACCCAGGAAAACAAGGAGATTAGTAGAAGAGCCAGAAACGAGTATGCGCAGATAAGGAGGGAGGCCCAGAGACAGTATGAAAACGACATAGCATCGAAAGTCAAATCTGACCCGAAACTGCTGTATAGCCACATTAGGAAGAAGACAACAGTCAAGGACCAGGTGATAAGGCTGAGGAAAGAAGGTGGGGAACTCATAAGAAACGATCAAGAGGTATGTGAGGAGCTCAACACGAGATTTAAGGAAGTATTTACAGTAGAGACAGGAAGGACTCTGGGGGGACAGACCAGATGGGGACACCAACAAGGAATACACCAACAAGTGTTGGACGACATACATACAGATGAGGAGGAGGTGAAGAAACTGCTAAGGGACATCGATACCTCAAAGGCAATGGGACCGGACAACATCTCTCCATGGGTCCTTAGAGAGGGAGCAGATATGTTGTGCGTACCACTTACCACAATCTTCAACACATCCCTGGAAACTGGGCAACTACCTGAGGTATGGAAGACAGCAAATGTAGTTCCCATTTTCAAAAAAGGAGACAGAAAAGAGGCACTAAACTATAGACCTGTGTCATTGACGTGTATAGTATGCAAAATTATGGAGAAGATTATCAGGAGGAGAGTGGTGGAGCACCTGGAACGGAACAGGAGTATAAATGCAAACCAGCACGGATTCACGGAAGGCAAATCCTGTGTCACAAACCTTCTGGAGTTTTATGATAAAATAACAGAAGTAAGACAAGAGAGAGAGGGGTGGGTTGATTGCATCTTCTTGGACTGCAAGAAGGCCTTTGACACAGTTCCTCACAAGAGATTAGTGCAGAAGCTAGAGCATCAGGCGCATATAACAGGAAGGGCACTGCAATGGATCAGAGAATACCTGACAGGGAGGCAACAACGAGTCATGGTACGTAATGATGTATCACAGTGGGCACCTGTGACGAGCGGGGTCCCACAGGGGTCGGTCCTAGGACCAGTGCTATTTTTGGTATATGTGAACGACATGACGGAAGGGTTAGACTCAGAAGTGTCCCTGTTTGCAGATGATGTGAAGTTAATGAGGAGAATTAAATCTGATGAGGACCAGGCAGGACTTCAAAGAGACCTGGACAGACTGGACACCTGGTCCAGCAAATGGCTTCTCGAATTTAATCCTGCCAAATGCAAAGTCATGAAGATAGGGGAAGGGCACAGAAGACCACAGACAGAGTATAGGCTAGGTGGCCAAAGACTGCAAACCTCACTCAAGGAGAAAGATCTTGGGGTGAGTATAACACCGAGCATGTCTCCGGAAGCACACATCAATCAGATAACTGCTGCAGCATATGGGCGCCTGGCAAACCTGAGAACAGCATTCCGACACCTTAGTAAGGAATCATTCAAGACACTGTACACCGTGTATGTCAGGCCCATACTGGAGTATGCAGCACCTGTTTGGAACCCGCACTTGATAAAGCACGTCAAGAAACTAGAGAAAGTACAAAGGTTTGCAACAAGGTTAGTTCCAGAGCTAAGGGGAATGTCCTATGAAGAAAGATTAAGGGAAATCGGCCTGACGACACTGGAGGACAGGAGGGTCAGGGGAGACATGATAACGACATATAAAATACTGCGTGGAATAGACAAGGTGGACAAGGACAGGATGTTCCAGGGAGGGGACACAGAAACAAGAGGCCACAATTGGAAGTTGAAGACACAAATGAGTCAGAGAGATAGTAGGAAGTATTTCTTCAGTCATAGAGTTGTAAGGCAGTGGAATAGCCTAGAAAATGACGTAGTGGAGGCAGGAACCATACACAGTTTTAAGACGAGGTTTGATAAAGCTCATGGAGCGGGGAGAGAGAGGGTCTAGTAGCAACCGGTGAAGAGGCGGGGCCAGGAGCTAGGACTCGACCCCTGCAACCACAAATAGGTGAGTACAAATAGGTGAGTACACACACACACACACACACACACACACATAGTAGGTACACTTCAGTCTGGAAAGCACAAGGTGGTCATTGCAGTGATGTATAATTCACCACAGAACTGCAGGAGGCCAAGAGAGTAATATGAAGAGAGCAACAGAGCAATGGTGGACACACTTGCTGAGGTGGCAAGAAGAGCTCACTCCAGCAGAGCAAAGTTGCTGGTTATGGGGGATTTCAACCACAGGGAGATTGACTGGGAAAACCTGGAGCCACATGGGGGTCCCGAAACATGGAGAGCCAAGATGTTGGATGTGGTGCTGGAAAACCTCATGTACCAACATGTTAAGGACACTACCAGAGTGAGAGGGGAGGATGAACCAGCAAGATTGGACCTTGTGTTCACCCTGGGCAGTTCAGACATTGAAGACACCACGTATGAGAGTCCCCTATGAGCTAGTGACCACGTGGTTCTGTGCTTTGAATACATAGTAGAGTTGCAAGTGGAGAGAGTAACAGGAGTTGAATGGGAAAAGCCAGACTATAAAAGAGGGACTACATAGGGTTGAGGAACTTCCTGCAGGAGGTTCCGTGGGACAGAGAACTGGCAGGAAAGCCAGTAAATGAAATGATGGAATATGTAACAACAAAATGCAAGGAGGCAGTGGAAAGGTTTATTCCCAAGGGCAACAGAAACAATGGGAAGACTAGAACGAGCCCCTGGTTTACCCGACAGTGTAAGGAGGCAAAAACAAAGTGCAATAGAGAATGGAAGAAGTACAGAAGGCAGAGAACACATGAAAATAGGGAGATTAGTCGCAGAGCCAGGAACGAATATGCACAGGCAAGGAGGGAGGCCCAGCGACAGTATGAAAATAACATAGCATCGAAAATCAAGACTGACCCGACACTGTTGTATAGCCACATCAGGAGGAAGACAACAGTCAAAGACCAGGTGATCAGACTGAGGACAGAAGGTGGAGAACTCACAAGAAATGATCAGGAGGTATGTGAGAAGCTAAACAGGAGATTTAAGAAAGTTTTTACAGTAGAGACAGGAAGGGCTCTGGGAAGACAGCAGAGAAGGGAACATCAAGAGGGAATATACCAACAAGTGTTGGATGACATACGAACAACCGAGGAGGAGGTGCAGAAGCTGCTAAGTGATCTTGATACCTCATAGGCGATGGGACCGGACATCTTCCCGTGGGTCCTTAGAGAAGGAACAGAGATGCTGTGTGTGCCCCTAACCACAATCTTCAACACATCCCTTGAAACTGGGCAACTACCTGAGAAATGGAAGACAGCAAATGTAGTCCCCATATTTAAGAAAGGAAACAGAAATGAGGCACTAAACTACAGACCTGTGTCTCTGACATGTATAGTATGCAAAGTCATGGAGAAGATTATCAGGAGGAGAGTGGTGGAACACTTGGAACGGAACAAGATTATAAATGAAAACCAGCATGGGTTCATGGAAGGCAAATCCTGTGTCACAAACCTTCTGGAGTTTTATGACATGGTAACAGAAGTAAGACACGAGAGAGAGGGGTGGGTTGATTGCATTTTCCTAGACTGCAGGAAGGCCTTTGACACAGTTCCCCACAAGAGATTAGTGCAGAAACTGGAGGATCAAGCGCATATAACAGGGAGGGCACCGCAATGGATCAGGGAATACCTGACAGGGAGGCAACAACGAGTCATGGTAAGTGAAGAGGTATCACAGTGGGCGCCTGTGACGAGCGGGGTCCCACAGGGGTCAGTTCTAGGACCAATGCTATTTTTGATATATGCGAACGACATGATGGAAGGAATAGACTCTAAAGTGTCCCTATTCGCAGATGATGTGAAGTTGATGAGAAGAATTAAATCGGAAGAGGATGAGGCAGGACTGCAAAGAGACCTGGACAGGCTGGACATGTGGTCCAGAAACTGGCTTCTCGAATTCAACCCTGCCAAATGCAAAGTCATGATGATTGGGGAGGGGCAAAGAAGACTGCAGACAGAGTATAGGCTAGGTGGACAAAGACTACAGACCTCACTCAGGGAGAAAGACCTTGGGGTGACCATAACACCGAGCATGCCACCGGAGGCATACATCAACCAAATAACTGCTGCAGCATACGGGCGCCTGGCAAACCTGAGAATAGCGTTCCGATACCTTAATAAGGAATCGTTCAAGACACTGTACACTGTGTATGTTAGGCCATTACTGGAGTATGCAGCACCAGTCTGGAACCCACACCTGGTCAAGCACGTCAAGAAGTTAGAGAAAGTGCAAAGGTTTGCAACAAGGCAAGTCCCAGAGCTCAGGGGAATGTTGTACGAGGAAAGGTTGAGGGAAATCGGACTGACGACACTGGAGGACAGAAGAGTCAGGGGAGACATGATAACGACATACAAGATACTGCGGGGAATAGACAAGGTGGGAAGAGATAGGATGTTCCAGAGAGGGGACACAGAAACAAGGGGTCACAACTGGAAGCTGAAGACTCAGACAAGTCACAGGGACGTTAGGAAGTATTTCTTCAGTCATAGAGCCGTCAGGAAGTGGAATAGCCTAGCAAGTGAAGTAGTGGAGGCAGGAACCATACATAGTTTTAAGAAGAGGTATAACAAAGCTCAGGAAGCAGAGAGGGAGAGGACCTAGTAGCAATCAGTGAAGAGGCGGGGCCAGGAGCTATGAATCGACCCCTGCAACCACAAATAGGTGAGTACAAATAGGTGAGTACATATGTGAGTGTGTGTGTGTCGTGCCGAATAGGTAAAACTTGCGATTTTGGCTTAAATAGCAACGCTCTTCTTGTCGAATAAGGCAAGTGAAAAATTGTGTATGCAATAATTTCGCAAAAATCATTCTGAACCTAACGAAAAATATATATTTCATTGTGTTTGTTTATTATTAAATTATTGTAAACTTTTCTAAAATATATTTAGTTGGATTAGGCTAAATTAAATTGCGCTTCTTATAATAAGGTTAGATAAGTTTTCTAAGGTTCTTTTGGCACAAAATTATTAATTTTTACATTAACATAAATGAAAAAAATCTTTAAACGTAGAAGAGAAAATTTTAGAAAGGACTTAATTTTAAATGAGTTCTTGCTAACTGACCAGTTTTTACCTATTCGGCACTACATATATATATTATTATTTTTTATTATCACACCGGCCGATTCCCACCAAGGCAGGGTGGCCCGAAAAAGAAAAACTTTCACCATCATTCACTCCATCACTGTCTTGCCAGAAGGGTGCTTTACACTACAGTTTTTAAACTGCAACATTAACACCCCTCCTTCAGAGTGCAGGCACTGTACTTCCCATCTCCAGGACTCAAGTCCGGCCTGCCGGTTTCCCTGAATCCCTTCATAAATGTTACTTTGCTCACACTCCAACAGCACGTCAAGTATTAAAAACCATTTGTCTCCATTCACTCCTATCAAACACGCTCACGCATGCCTGCTGGAAGTCCAAGCCCCTCGCACACAAAACCTCCTTTACCCCCTCCCTCCAACCCTTCCTAGGCCGACCCCTACCCCGCCTTCCTTCCACTACAGACTGATACACTCTTGAAGTCATTCTGTTTCGCTCCATTCTCTCTACATGTCCGAACCACCTCAACAACCCTTCCTCAGCCCTCTGGACAACAGTTTTGGTAATCCCGCACCTCCTCCTAACTTCCAAACTACGAATTCTCTGCATTATATTCACACCACACATTGCCCTCAGACATGACATCTCCACTGCCTCCAGCCTTCTCCTCGCTGCAACATTCATCACCCACGCTTCACACCCATATAAGAGCGTTGGTAAAACTATACTCTCATACATTCCCCTCTTTGCCTCCAAGGACAAAGTTCTTTGTTTCCACAGACTCCTAAGTGCACCACTCACTCTTTTTCCCTCATCAATTCTATGATTCACCTCATCTTTCATAGACCCATCCGCTGACACGTCCACTCCCAAATATCTGAATACGTTCACCTCCTCCATACTCTCTCCCTCCAATCTGATATTCAATCTTTCATCACCTAATCTTTTTGTTATCCTCATAACCTTACTCTTTCCTGTATTCACCTTTAATTTTCTTCTTTTGCACACCCTACCAAATTCATCCACCAATCTCTGCAACTTCTCTTCAGAATCTCCCAAGAGCACAGTGTCATCAGCAAAGAGCAGCTGTGACAACTCCCACTTTGTGTGTGATTCTTTATCTTTTAACTCCACGCCTCTTGCCAAAACCCTCGCATTTACTTCTCTTACAACCCCATCTATAAATATATTAAACAACCACGGTGACATCACACATCCTTGTCTAAGGCCTACTTTTACTGGGAAAAAATTTCCCTCTTTCCTACATACTCTAACTTGAGCCTCACTATCCTCGTAAAAACTCTTCACTGCTTTCAGTAACCTACCTCCTACACCATACACTTGCAACATCTGCCACATTGCCCCCCTATCCACCCTGTCATACGCCTTTTCCAAATCCATAAATGCCACAAAGACCTCTTTAGCCTTATCTAAATACTGTTCACTTATATGTTTCACTGTAAACACCTGGTCCACACACCCCCTACCTTTCCTAAAGCCTCCTTGTTCATCTGCTATCCTATTCTCCGTCTTACTCTTAATTCTTTCAATTATAACTCTACCATACACTTTACCAGGTACACTCAACAGACTTATCCCCCTATAATTTTTGCACTCTCTTTTATCCCCTTTGCCTTTATACAAAGGAACTATGCATGCTCTCTGCCAATATATATATATATATATATATATATATATATATATATATATATATATATATATATATATATATATATATATATATATATATATATATATATAATAGATATGTTTAATATTTTTTATATAATGGGGTCCACCTCTAGTGCAATTTGTGAGTACACAAAACTAAAAAGATGCACTGCTGGTATAAAAATGACATATACAGTACATGAAGCTTGAGGGATACATTTCAAGCACATATTGGTATGTGCTTATCACAGCTTACAATGCGAAAATCTCACCATCTCCTCAGAGCTGGGGTGCGTACCCAGGATTAAGCCGGCATTACCCCTCTGAACCACAGCGCTGACTCGCTGCAAGAGGAAACTAGTAGCCCTGGGATGTTTAGCTCCTTAAGGAACCTAGTGGCACTCTTTTCCCATATGCCAAGAATCTCTGGGCCTATGATAACAAACATATAACGATGGGCAAGTTCACCGTATTTTCTAGACTTTTGGGACTCCCTGAAGCTGGCCACTGACCCTCCTTACCCCCTGTGTATTGGACATAGGTATCAGCCAATGCGGATGCACATGTGTAGTCCCACACCACCTGCTTGCCGTCTGTCCAGGCTTGAAGGGTGATACCATTTGGACGTTTTTGGGTGCCATCAGATCTGCATAGTTGAGGTGGTTCCAGCTGTTGTGAGGCTCCTCTTGATGATCTTGTTAACCTCTTCATGCCTTACAGTTGTTCCCTCGGATTTACGGCACACAAGACCATGGTACCCGAATTAATCTGCCGATTCACTGCCGCAAATACACCTGTGTTTGGCGAGAATGGGGACGGCAAGGCAAAGGGCATCACCAATGCGGATGGTCTGTGGGTCGCGACGTTGAGACAGCCAACAGGAAGTCCCTTGCACGAGGAGCTCTCACTGATAGGAGGCGGGCTGTACCCTTCCCCGACACACTCTGAAGCATTGTTGAGGCTACATTCTCCACTACTGGGCCATCCCAGTGCGAATGTTTGTAGTTGTTGAGGGTAGCAGGTCTGGTTTCAGAGCCCGATAGATTATCCCAGAGCGTGGCTTTGTCAGTAAACCTTTTGCCATGAAGTCCAACATTGTCCCTAATGTGTTCAGGGAGAAACACTGCTACAAGTTTGCTGGATGCCACACATAAGGATAGGAAAGCAGGTAGTGCAGATTGTGATGCCTTGTGGACACCAATACCTCCTAGTGACTTAGGATCTAGTCTGACTGGAAGTGTAGCTTGGTTCCTCTGTCCGTCTTCCAGAGTAAGGTTGAGTACTTTCGTAAAGATATGCCTCAGGGTTCTCTCGTATTCATACAGTATAAGGTTATCACATGAGGGTGCACATCTTAGGAAATATGTTAACTTAAGCACTCAAGCACTTTGTGAGAAGGTACAGTTCATCGTGGGTATCATGGTCGCCTATTTGTTGTTCTGTCCTCCTCAGCTTGTCCAGTTTCTTCCTGAGAATTAAGTAAATGGTATCAGTTCCCAGAGGTGCTTCAAATAAGATGCTGTTTGTGGAGGCAATGATTGATGCACTAAATTTACCGAATGAGAATGTGTACAAAGCAGTTTTTTTATTATTATTGCATTAGATGATAGCTTCCTTGAATCACTAAGATTCGGTTCCTTTAATCTTATCTCCGGAGATGACGTGCAGGGACCAATGAAAATGCTGATAGTAAAGGTGACGAGCAGAAAGAAACATTTATAGTGTGCTGAAGAGATAGTGTAGATCTTACAGTACGTTTGTAAGGCTATCTTCTCAGGGCTAAATTCAGCGACTATTAAATAGCTGAGATGATGATAGTAAAAGATGAACGAGTATGTGTGTGGCGAATGAGGAATGAGAGAATCATCAGTGAAAATACGAATGACGTAAGAATCTAAATAAAAAAAAAACACTGACGATGCGACTTTCTGCATTTCCAGATTTAAAGAAATAAGAAAGACTGACTCAGATGTCTCTTGTTTTAATTGTTCTGAACAAGCAGGCCTTGCAGTGCATGCTGTGGTGATAAGATAGTGAAATCCTTATCAAATAAAATCCTCGTACTATAGTGACCCCTGATATAAAAAAATGAGGCAAGAAAGTAGATGTTAGATCAGATATTCTTAACTTTTCTTGTCATTTACTCGGACTTTGATGCCACCGGCCATTTACTCCCACCCTATAATAATACATAACAATAAACTCATGGCATAAAAGAACAAAAAACGAAGAGAAAAGCACATTTAATACCAAAGTAAAATACGCACATTTTGTTGAAGGAAGAAACCTCTTTCTTCGACAGGTTGTCATTATTCATTTCAGGCAGATCAGAGGTGAATGGTCTTAATATCCAGGTTTGTGTGGGGATCGTACCCCTCATGGAAGGTTCCTTGTTTTTGGTGAGGGGCTCTTGATTTAGGGAATTGAATCTGTGCTCCAGTTCCCCGAATTAAGCCTGAATGCCTTCCACATCCCCCCCTGGGCGCTGTATAATCCTACGGGTTTAGCGCTTCCCCCTTGATTATAATAATAATAATAATGTGGGGATCGTAGCTGTTGAAAACTAGCCAGTGAACTGGTCCTTCAGCATTTTCCAATGTGCAGCGATGTCTTTAGTTTTCTTAGGTAATAGATCAAGTTCTTCTCTAATGACCTCATCAAAGTTTGGAAAATTTGTAAAATTACAAATTTGTTTTGGCTTTGAGTTGGTTGAGGTAAAATATATCCAAAAAGTATCCTAAACAGGCAATGAACGAATCAACAAAGTTCTCATTTAGCTTTGAATCCCAGTAATGAGCATCTCCACCTCATAACGGAGATCAACTACATGGTTAAAAGAATAATCCCACGTGAAAGCTACCTCACCTCAGCATGAAGTAAAGGAATCGAGTGTTCAGAGCCCAATCTCATCACAGCAAAGCTTCGAACAAACGGTGATTCAGTGTTTGGGCACGAATGAAATTAACAACCTCGTTAACTTTTTCCAAAACCATTTGCAGTAGCGGAAAAGGATTTTTTTTTTCCAGCTAATGTATGTTTGCAAGAAACACAGTGGGCTGATATCACATGGAGACTTTTTCTTTTACAAGTGGAGTAAAGTCTGACTAACTACCTTCCAAGCTAATGCTCCATCACGACTAATTGACCTGATACTGTCCCTCATTTTCTGCATTATGTCAGAGACCATTGTGGTTTATAAGAGAGAGATTCACAGAGAAATTCTCCCTTCAGTTCTTTGTCATATATGTAGTGCAAAATTAGCAAGGTCACATGATTCACCAAGTTGCATGGAAACTGTTGCTGGGCTAGATTAAATTTGTTCGATAATCTGATAGAGAATATATTGAAACATTTCCCTGATATGTTGATGAATCGCATCGTTATACCTGGAGTATACCTGGAGAGGGTTCCAGGGGTCAACGCCCCAGTGGCCCGGTCTGTGATCAGGTCTCATGGTGGATCAGGGCCTGATCAACCAGGCTGTTACTGTTGGCCGCACACAACCCGACGTACGAACCACAGCTCAGCTGGTCAGGTACTGACTTTAGGTGCCTGTCCAGTGCCTGCTTGAAGACAGCCAGGGGTCTATTGGTAATCCCTCTTATGTGTGCTGGGAGGCAGTTGAAGTGAAGTTGAAGTGAAATGTATATTGCTTTTTCTGCTTTACCTCTCTCCCACATACAATTTTGACCATGTTTAAGGCACAAGATTTAATCAACTTCTCGGTTTCCGTGCAATTGCTCTCCTCAGTGATATATAATTGGAAACTTCAAACATAAATTTTGAGCTTTAAGGGCAAGATGAGCAGCTTCCGGGTGGTTTAGTAGTGAGGGTTTCAATTACCAGCTTTTAATAACTTTTGAGTATATCAGACAAAACTAATGAAGTCAAAGTCATGTTGTTCGTATAAATCCAGGTAAGTACGCTCTTTGGACATTACCAAATTTTGAAAAGAAAAGTTAATTAACGTTAAAATATTTCTTTCACTGACGAATCGTAGGTTTAGTTTCAAGAGATAGAAATAATTTACATATTGTATTGTGAATAAATTCATACATGAACATAATTTCCTAACATTACTGTCATAAGATAAAAATTATTTTTACGTAACACTGGTGAACAGTAATGAGAAAAATGTTTGTGCAGTGGAGCGTCGTTGATCCTCGACCATTGACTCGAACCTATATACGCAGCAGCTGGGCTGCTGGCGCCTCCCTGACGGCGACGTAGACGACGTCATTTGAATTCTGTTACAAATTTGGAACAATGATACGCGTATTCCGCTACTTTCGCAAATATTACGAAAATTGTATAGAGACCTAGTCTGGGACCGAGTCATGGGGGCAATGACTTCCTGGAGAGGCTCCAGGTAACCTCTAGGTTATATATTATTACGAAAATTATATTAATTATTTCGGATTTTTTTCGGTAAATTTGGAAATACTGCTTCTGTGAATTATTATTATTATGTGAGTAAATCACCTACAGTAGGCTTACAGGGCTTTAACTGAATTATTGCCTGCAAATAATTTGGGTGAGATAAGTGAGACTTAAGTCACAGCATGTCGTTGAACTGTAATTCCCTCGATGCCCACTTCAACACCCACAAAAAAAGCTAGACCTGACATTAAATTAATAATTGTAATATTAAAGCCAGCTACTCTGGTAAATTAAAGTTGTGGACTGTATAAGATTAGGCTTGCTGGATACAAACCACAACACCTGCCTAACACCTAGACCTTATGCTGGCCAGTTAGAGATCTAAATGCAAGGGCTAATGGTGAACTTCCCTGTGAGTGATATTCACACCCCTTATCTTCCGCTATCCACACATAATTCTTGAGGTCCCGCAAATTTCCTGTCCCAATTCTTCAGCAAGGAACATTAACACGGGTTCCTAATTCCAAATTCAGGCCAATAAACCCCAATTGACCTTCGAGAATGCCCGATCATATTGCACAACTCAGTATAGTGTTCACACATTAAATTTAACATGGTGTCTCCCTCCAGCTTGACCCAGCAGCTGTTCTACACGCCCCTCACTTGAAATTACTCGAAAGAGTCAAATCAGCATCACATTTTATTGCACAATTATTGCATTATTCAGATTTACACATGCTGAATTAAGGAAAATCCAAAATTTTCCACAGCTTCATACTAGGATTGATATATTTACCCCCAGCCATAGAATTTTTTACCCCTGGGTGAGAACCGCTTTTAGACCATGTTGTGAATGAGACATTTGACGATTCATGGAAAAAGCGATGGGGGCTCGATTCTCCGTCCGCCAACCAATAGACATACATGCTTCTCCTGTAGCCAGACTTAGTAAATAAGAAAATTTATTTAGGCATAGGTACATATCAGTACAATTATCATACATAGCGTAAATTACTTAGGATAACCCCAAAAAAGCCGGAGTGACTTATTTCCACTGGGGTTCTTGAGGTTTGGTTCCTGGCATCCATAACGAGCGCTGAATCACTGACTATCGGTAAGTGATCGTTATCACTAGAGTTGACTTATACTGCATACTTAGAATAGACAACTGAATTTACTGATCATAAGAAAAAAAAAGTATTGCAGTAGGCCTACTGGTCCATGCTAGGCAGAGCCAGTCCAAGAGGCTAAAGATTATTATTATTATAATCAAGGGGAGCGCTAAACCCATTGGATTATGCAGCACTGTAGGGGGGATGTGGAAGGTATTAAAGCTTAATTTAGGTCGAATGGGTTCAGACTGACTTCGCATTTTCTTCGTTCAAACCAGTACGAGAATCCGCTCCACTGGACATTCCCTCTTCAATTATGAAGAACCGTTTGTCCTAACGAAACTTACAGTAACACAGTCAGGGTGTTTACTATATACGTATACCCACTACATCTATGGATATTCCTCAATAAAAATAGTCTAGGGCGGCCGGGTAAGATGTGTAAGTTTCCTTTCTTCAGCACTTAGTGCGTCGCTGTGTTGGTAAGTCCAGTTCGTGCACCTCTGGTGCGTCGCACGCTTACAGCAATGCTCATGTTTTCATAATCCCACTTGTGACAGATAAGGTGTTAAATACTCCTTATGCCCACCCCACGTACGCCACTGCTCCTATAGTTCTACCTGTGCAGGGATGACGTGTTGAAATAGCACTATTTTAATAGGATGTAAAGCTTCAACAAGTAATATTACTGTGCTGCTCATGTAAGCTTGCGTTGAGGGCAGACACAACGCAGTGAATACCAATAACGAGTGTGGCAAATGAAGACAGTGACGCAGGTCCAGGGAAGTTTGCTTGTATACATAACAATGAAGACGTACTCTCCACCCCCCCTCCCTGGAAAACGATCAGCCGGGTGTGGTCGAGCTGACTGGAGAGGCACGGACTCTCCACCATTAGGAGACAGGAAGAATCTTACCACACTGGGAGCGTATGGGAGGAGGCGGGGACAGAAGGGTCAGTGTACCATGATTGGCGCACGGGCATCGGAAGAGGAAGCGTCAAGGTATAGATGAGCGAGCCGGTGGGACAGTCGAAGCTTGGGAACCCAACGATACGCACGAGCAGTGAGAATCACCAGACGGGAGGCAAAACATACCTCCGCTCTCAGCCACTCCAGCAGGCATGTACCTCGACGCCACTACAGTCGTTCTCACTCTGTGCAGCTGAAATAGTCTTGGCTCTAAGTCGATGCTGCTTTTTCGACTACAAGTTACTTTTCATTCACTAATTATTTTCAGTGGAAGCTCACCTCGGTGTCATTACAAGATCTAGAACAAAAAATCTTTAACTGTGATAAGTTGATATTAACGCAACTAGATGTCTGACTCTTAACACTAGGATAGGTGCGTGTGCGTACAAATATTTAGTGTCTTCATTAGTAAGGTGTTCTATCTAAATCTATTCATTTCGGAAAAAATAATAATTTAAAATTAAAAGAGCTCAGTGGTTGCAATTAGCTTAGAAGCAATTTGCTTATTACAAGTGAAGTGAGTTTTACTTGGCACCTTCTCTGCTATACGTGTGGTGTGCTAGAAAGTTTTAGTTCCTTAGTTGTTTCAACACTAACACAGCAATTTGCTGACACTGATGGTGCACATTTCAAAGAGTAAAGTCAACACATCTATAGCGTCAAGGGCTGCGAAGACATTTTTATGGGTTTAAAATTTTCCGTCATACTCAGTATCTTATAAGCTATGTGATATATCCTCACAGCCCTCAATCTAACCTCTTGGTTTCTTAGCTTTAAATCCTATGGATCGCAAAAAGGTCATTAAGGATGCATTTCACCTGTGTACACCAAACAAGAACTCTTTAATCCGTATAACAGGGATTAAACTCGACGTATCTCCCTGACAGATGTCCACCTTAGCATTTAGCCAAAAATTTAGCTCATTCCTTAGACATTTTATAATATATATATATATATATATATATATATATATATATATATATATATATATATATATATATATATATATATATATATATATAACCTATGTGTTATATGTAATCTGTGATTACATTACCTAAAGTCCAACCTGTAAATGAACAAAACCTAACTCTTTGATAAGTTTGGCTAATCCACAGTGAGATTTGTAGAGCTGTGTGATATCCTCAAGTGAGGGTTATTGATGCCGGTGTGGGGGGGGGGCACTTAATCCAAGGAATTGGACTGAGCTATATTTAATCGCTTCTACCGACCGGAGTCTATTTCCTTAGAAACAGCGAGCAGGGTACTTTCACCTTGAACTGCGCTCCACATGGAGATCCGTGTTGAATTAAATAAATACCATCCACTTGGCCATATTAACGTAGGTTATTTACATGGAAATAATGTTCTTTTTACTTGCTGTCCTGAGTCTTCGCATCATCACATTTTAGCATGTTGCTATAAATATTTTTCATCAGTGTTATCGATGCAGATTATAGAGAGGAAGTTCAGTGTAGACACTTGTGCCACCCCACTGTACGTAATTATTGTTGCCTATCGTCCATCTGTTGTAATAGTCATTCTTATAGTTCGATAGTGCTCCCTTGGGTCTCTATTCTCGGGCCCAACATTTCTGTTTGTCTACAACATTCTTCTGTATCTGCGTCAACACATAACACGGTCAATAAGGTTAAGTAATTTGCGAGAGATAATTAAAGTAAAAGGACACAAGTGCAACTAATGTGACATTTATTGTGGCAACGTTTCGCTCTCCAGGAGCTTTATCAAGCCATTACAAACAATACATGGACACAGAGGGTATATAAAGGCTCAGAGTGAGGTGAATACTAGTGAGGTACCATTTCAATGTTCACTAGTGGTAGTAGTAAGAAACCTCGACACCCGCCTCAATGAACACATATACGCATGTAGGAACGACAACTCAAACAACGCCTGTGTACAACACCGAAATTCCACCAATCATCTTATGAAATTCAGAGACGCCCAATTAGTGATAAAAGAAACTAATTTCCGCACACGCAAGTGCCTTGAATCAGCACTGATCGCTGTTTCGAATACAATTAAACAAAACAACGGCAGCTTCACCATCTCCGAAGTCTTAGCAAGAATCCTCCTGAAAACAGTAAACCCTGCCATCACATAGTCTCTCCTGTTATACTACACAAAGCACAGAGAGTGAACACTGAAACAAGCTGCCTCATTCCAGTTTATATTTGTCCAACCTATTTTTATGTTACCCAAGTAATAGCTTTTATATCCTTTTACTCATGTACGAATTAATTGCTCTACCATATTGTATTACTTTTGTCACTACCACTACTACTACTACTACTACCACTAGTGAACATTGAAATGGTACCTCACGAGTATTCACCTCACTCTGAGCCTTTATATACCCTCTGTGTCCATGTATTGTTTGTAATGGCTTGATAAAGCTCCTGGAGAGCGAAACGTTGCCACAATAAATGTCACATTAGTTGCACTTGTGTCCTTTTACTTTACATATTGTCGGTAATTCTACCAACTTTATTACGAGAGATAATTACTTCCCATGATTATATAAACATTACCACCAGAGTGAAGACGTGCAAATTAAGCACCTGTTCTTCATTCCAGTGTACACTCTCGGTTGGTCAGCCATGGCTCGACCCAGGAGATAATTTCTCCTCCCATACCACGTGCCGCTACTTTCCTAACATGACTACAAAGTGCATATACACAATATCATAATTTATATCTTGGTCCACCGTCTCGAATACCTTAGTGAAATAGATTAGTAAATTCGTAAAGCAAAACCGCCCCTTTATAAAACCGTCCTGAGATTAATTGATCAAATTATATCTTTCAGGGTGGCTTTGAATTGCAACAGCTGTTACTGATCATGTTATGTAAAAAGGAACAGTGGGTGTAAAGAGACTTGTCAATACGTCTCACTATTCTTGATTGTAAACTGAATACACAAACACTTCTTGTGACTATTATGATGGGAACAAGACCTGCTGCCACGAGATTTCAACTCAGATAAGCATTACTAATCGATCATGACAGGTGTCAACTAACATATGAGAATGCATGCTTGTACATGACCGTGTACAGCCACACTGCTTTCTCTCTGTCTATCGCTCTATCTCTCTCTCAGCATTAGCAGGAAGTTCTGGCACGGGTCAGAAGTCCAAGGAGCGTGAGGAAGGTAAAGACGTGCTACAGGATGTTGCTACAAGGTCGTCTTGACAAATGTTGAAACATATGTCAAAAGCAATTGTCAATAGACGTGTGTGTGCGTGTGTGTGTGTACTCACCTAGTTGTACTCACCTAGTTGAGGTTGCAGGGGTCGAGTCCAAGCTCCTGGCCCCGCCTCTTCACTGGTCGCTACTAGGTCACTCTCCCTGAACCATGAGCTTTATCGTACCTCTGCTTAAAGCTATGTATGGATCCTGCCTCCACTACATCGCTTCCCAAACTATTCCACTTCCTGACTACTCTGTGGCTGAAGAAATACTTCCTAACATCCCTTTGATTCATCTGTGTCTTCATCTGTGTGTGTGTGTGTGTGTATGTGTGTATGTGTGTGTATGTGTGTGTTTGTGTGTGTGTGTGTGTGTGTGTGTGTGTGTGTGTGTGTGTGTGTGTGTGTGTGTGTGTGTGTGTGTGTGCTGGTAATCACCACAGGGCTGAAAAGTATCATACGAGACAATTTTTTAAGGAACTGGTAAAAATGTTATCAGCATGTGAATATCGAATGGCTCAGTACAGCTTGTTCTCCTCGCGTGTCTGAAGAGCTAGCAAGTGACTCATAGCTCAGTGGAAGATCGTTCAGCTCACAACGTAAAGGACTAGAGTTCGACCCCTGGGCAGGTGGAGATGCATGAGCAAATCTCTTACACCTGATGCCCCTTATGTATTATTAATCTTTTGATTAGAAACTTTGACAAACTTCTCTTTCCATTTACTACCAATTTTTTAAGTGTATTTTCAAAAGCTTTTTGGAAGCCTTCATATATCTCTCGTTTCAAAGTAAAGATCAATAGTATTTAACAAAGATGCCCAAGAAGTGATATTTTGTGGACCTGAAACTTGACTAGGCTCTCCTCCTGTTCAGCGTCCATAAATAAGATTTCAGCGGTTCACTAACGTCTAGACTAGCACCATAAAGCAACAGTGTATCCTACCACTGTATACAATATACAATAGTGCCGTCAGTGGGTCCCAAACTCTAACACACATAGGTAACCATCAGTGGAGACTTACTTTTTTAATGCTAGAGTGTAGACGAAGACTGCAAGAGGAAAGAGAATTGTATCTAGTGTCCTCATTATTATTATTATTATTATTATTATTATTATTATTATTATTATTATTATTATTATTATTGTTGTTGTTGTTGTTGTTGTTTCTGTTGCGTTTGCTGTGAGCGAAAATTCCACGACTCTTAACCCACGGGACCATACAATCCTACAAGGATCACGCACCCAGCAGAGCTAGGTGTTGTACCGTGATCCGAGGACAAACACCATTGTGTGGGTTAGAGCGTTGTGTGATTTTCGCTCACCATGAGGCGGGCCAAAACAAATATATATATATATATATATATATATATATATATATATATATATATATATATATATATATATATATATATATATTAATTTTTAATTATTAAAAATCTATACAAGTAACATAATGTCATAGCACTTGTATGAGGAGAGGAATTTTTTGCTTGGACTTTTACATTTACGTTTAAATAGATCCTTAGAGTAGAGATGTAGTGACTTCAGTAGCAGGAAATACCCCTAGGGCCACAGCAGCCGCAGAAAAATGCAGAATTTTGGTGACTTCAGTAGCAGGAGGTACAATCTGAGTGACAACACTTGTAGGAGTGATGATGGCTACAGCATCAACTGGATCATAACACCTGCAGAATTATGGTGCCACAACACATGTGGAGTGATGGTGACATCAGTAGCAGGAAATATCATTTGTGGTTCAGCAGCCACAACAACTGCTCCTAAAGGATCTCACGCACTACCTGATTCAGCGTGAGCAGCCCAACAAGCACTATGGGACTTCCCTCAGCACCCGTCAGAAGCCTCGTACCATGAAACATAGGCGACTCAAAGGGCTTCACATTCCTTCGTCTAATTTTGCTGTCTCTATTCTTTATTGCAGAGTTTTGTTAGATTCATCAAACTTTAGAAAGCATTTTAAGCTGTCTCTAGTTAAGACAAAGTCCTGAGCTGAGCGGGATAGAATCAAAATCCTGTCCTGCTGTGCTCTCTCAGTAATAATAATTATATAAAAAATAAGTTTTCTGAAATTAATATTGGTTTACCTTGTTGGGGACGGAGAACCTGTGTCCACATAGTCACCCACCCAGGTCCTGGCCAGACCTATCGATGTCTGAGCGAGCGGCACACTCATGCATTTTCTTCCTACCTCCAGAGGTGAAGTTGGAACACAATGAGTAGCGAGGTGACTCAGGTGAGCCACCACAGACAGGAGCTGCCTGAGGGTGAGGTGACGGGGGCTCAGCACCATGAGACGACACTCGTCAGCAGCACCGTCAGCAGCGCAGGAAGCAACTCCGTCAGCAATAACGTCAGCGTCGCCGTCGGTACAGAGGACCTTAACTCTGATGATGGCTCTGTCTCGGATGCAGATTCTCAAGGTAAATTTTTATTTGCATTTGCATTCACTGTGAGGAGGAAAAGTAGCCATCTATCTCAAAATAATTTATTTTGGGTGAGCAAAGCACACATTATACTTAATTATTACATTAATGTAATTATGCCTTTTTCCGAACACCGTGAATATTAAGTCTTCAGCTATATTGATTTTATTATTCCTTATAATTTGTTATCTTGGAAAATTATTTACGCTCCTGCTTCTAAAACTACACTAAATATAATTCAACTCTTAGCATTGTCTCTCTGTATGGAGAGAGGTAGACTTCAGCTCAGGCGAAGCACCAGTGCTTATTATTACTGTTTTAAATAAAGAAACGTATGTTATATTCATTTAAATTGCGTAAAATCTATGTGAATAAATAATACAGTTTAAAGCTAATATATGTATATATATATATATATATATATATATATATATATATATATATATATATATATATATATATATATATATATATATATATATATATATATATAGGTGTGTGTGTGTGTGTGTGTGTGTGTGTGTGTCATCGCCGAGACCTACAATGAGTGCAACAGAAACTGACAATCATAACAGAAATTGGTGTTGCGCGCTATACGCAGTTTTTTCTATTTGTTCTGGGTGTAAATAATTCAGATTATTGCTATGGAATATGCCAGTGTTTCTGCCTGATACAGTCGTAATACTAGCTTCTTAGTTTGCTACTGTTAGAAATACTTACCTACTGTACATGTACTTGGTAACTTGACAACCAAGCATATGACAGTGTCAGTAATTTAAGCATCGATAATCTCTGGATGAAGAAATTTTAATTTTATAGTAACACGAACGTCTAGTCTTAAAAAAAGTTTCTTCCTTGAAACAGGAGGAGGAGCGCAGCCGTCCAGCTCACGGGCTAGCCCAGACTCTGAACTCTCAGGCAGCAAGAACACCAAAACATGCAGAGTCTGCGGGGACAAAGCCAAGAGCATGCACTTTGGAGGTCAGTAGTCACCTTATGTACCGTGCACTACTGAACCTACGTCTTCTTTTTATTGTGTTCTTTTTCTAAATATCTTTAATATTTTTTCTATATCCATTCTGTATTCCTTCTACATCCAGCTTCTTCGAAACTGCACCGGATTCTTTAACGCCACTATAAAATTAGAATGGCATGTATTAAATTAACTCTTTTGATGTGAATAATATCACAGTAAAAACTAGGAATTTTCAGTCCTTCGTTTGTGTCTGGTGAAGGAGACTAGAGCTTCCAAGACGGTTTATAACGAAAAGTTTCGTTAACACTACCTTGATTCTAATTCTACCCACACTGAGATCTGAATTATTGACTCGCTACCTCTATCATTATCTCAGGTCTGTCGTGCGACTCGTGTAAGGCATTCTTCCGTCGAGCCGTCCACAACGACGCCTTCGTCAACTTCACTTGTCCCTACGATGGCAACTGTGTCATAAACATTGCCTCCAGGAAGTGTTGCCAGTACTGCAGGTAAATCTTTCTCGTCGGTATTTACTAATATTTTTATATATATTTATTCATCTTAGGCCAGATCACAAAAAAACATTTTATTTAATCTTAAAGGAGAATATAAAATATTCGTAGGAATCCACATTAAATATTAGATTGCCTTTGGCTTTGCCTTTGGTTTAATTCAAGAATCTGCCGTTGCAATTTTAAGAAAGTCACCTTTTTATGTATCGTAAATTAACTGACGGGCCACAGTCATTGCTCCTTTAAGATGGCAACATAGATCAGAGGTCCCACGTTTTTCCTACACCACCAGGTACAAGAAGTGTACGTTTATTGGGATGGAGCGCTCGTGGGTCATGTCTGAAGAGGACCGTGCACAAATGATGAAACAGAGGGCTGAAAAAAGGGCCAAACTGTCAGACGAAGCGAATAGGCGAGGCCTCAAGGATGGCAAGAGGGAGCTTATACCCTACGAGCCAGACCCAGACACCATACTTGAACACATGACTGTAGCGGTGAGTGAAACTTATCTTCTAGTGGCAGGAGAGCAGAATAACCCACACGATTTTAACAAACCTTTTTTTTTATATGAGTATAATTACATGCTTCCCACCATATACTTTGTAAAGCTATTCTTAGGTCAGTCGTTATTTTAGTTTAATGAATACACACGTAGAGTTATGAAACATTAAAATCTCTGGAGCGTCAAAGGCTTCAGCTCAGAGGGTCAAGGAAGGACACTGAAGGCTTCTTTACTTCTCTGGAGGACTTGTGCCTACCCCAGACCCAATTGATACGAAAAGGTCATTCATTATTGGGTCTTGGAACTGCTCCAGTGTAGAACATTTACATTAATCACTGAAGATGCATAGAATTTTATCTGTAACAGGATCAGACTTGAAATGTTTTCTCGAAGACACGATGTAACCCTCGTTCTAACCCTGCAGGAGCGAGACGAGGTAGAGCGAGCAGTGATGAACTACAGACGGGCCTACTCCCAGGTGCCTTACCGTCAAAACCTGAAGCAGTGCAACGTAGGCCGTCCCAGTGTTCAGATCATCAATATGTTCACAACCATCGTCAGGCGCTTCGCTTACTTTGCCCGACTCTTCCCGGAATTCTGCGATCTTCCTCCTCAGGTGCGCTGACCTCTCTCCACAGATGCGCTAAGCTCTTTCGCTACATATATTCTCCCCCCTCCCTTGGACTTCCAGTAAAGGGAGATTTTCTGCACTACTTCTATCTTCGTGTGTTTAAGTTGTGTGTAGTGTGTATGAGTGGGTAAAACAACAGCCCTTAGCCGATAAATTCTAGTTTGAAAAATAAATGTCGACTACTCTTCCTACGTTATCTCTTGGTCCCCAGCACATTCTCCTCATTTGATTTACCAGATGTTCTTTCCCATCGTGCGAGCGACGATGTTACTTGTTCCTTTCCTTCACTAGTGTCTAACACGTCTCCTCTCCCACCAGGACCAAGAGAACCTCCTTCGCAGTGGTATCTTGGAGATGTCACTGATCCGTGGTGTGCAGAGCTTTGACACGGAGAACAACCGGTGGCCAAACACCAAACAACAGCTCTACAAGGATGCTCCTACGCTCAACGTAGAAGACATGAAGAAACTAGTCTCGTGCGAGCTCTACGAAATGCACATGAAGTTCATCCACAGGTAGGTCTCTTAAATCTGACTCATACGAGTGCTCAGTTTACAATAGTTTTTCCTTTCTTGGTTAAAATCCTTCATCTTGTAGGTTATGATTATACTCCCTCAGAATTTCGGTTATAGAATTTATTTCTGTCATTCCTCAAATTTTTATGTACAAGAAAATATGTGGGCGAGAAATAGGTGTTTTAAACCCAGTATTTGTCTTATATTTATAATGATCATTTGCATGATAAAGTGTGGGTTATATGTAGGCGCTGCAAACTCCAATACCGGGCATACATCTTCGGCAGCGTTCCCCAACCGAGGTTCCGCAAGAGGTCACTAGGGTTTCCGAGAGAAATAGTGATGAAGATTGAGACACTTATGCAGCATATGGGAATCTTTATTCAGGAAACGTTTCGCCACGCAGTGGCTTCATCAGTCCAATACAAAGAGGAAGGCGTAAGGAGAGGAGGAGAATGAGGTAATCAGTCCCTCAACCTGGAGTCGATGTGTTCAGTCCATCAATCTTGTAGAATGTACAGCATAGGGCCGTAGACGTGGCTTATATACTGTAGTGAGGTGACGTGAAGCAGTTAGAGGCGGGGTCATAGTGGTACCATCCACTAGTCGAAGTAGGTCTTCGTCCAAAGGTTGAACAAGTGTTGAAGAATTCTTTGTAACAAGATCCCATGATGCTGCTGTGTCTGACAGTTGTGATGAATGGTTTGAAAAACCGACATGTTGAAGATTGAGACACTTATGCAGCATATGGGAATCTTTATTCAGGAAACGTTTCGCCACGCAGTGGCTTCATCAGTCCAATACAAAGAGGAAGGCGTAAGGAGAGGAGGAGAATGAGGTAATCAGTCCCTCAACCTGGAGTCGATGTGTTCAGTCCATCAATCTTGTAGAATGTACAGCATAGGGCCGTAGACGTGGCTTATATACTGTAGTGAGGTGACGTGAAGCAGTTAGAGGCGGGGTCATAGTGGTACCATCCACTAGTCGAAGTAGGTCTTCGTCCAAAGGTTGAACAAGTGTTGAAGAATTCTTTGTAACAAGATCCCATGATGCTGCTGTGTCTGACAGTTGTGATGAATGGTTTGAAAAACCGACATGTTGAAGATTGAGACACTTATGCAGCATATGGGAATCTTTATTCAGGAAACGTTTCGCCACGCAGTGGCTTCATCAGTCCAATACAAAGAGGAAGGCGTAAGGAGAGGAGGAGAATGAGGTAATCAGTCCCTCAACCTGGAGTCGATGTGTTCAGTCCATCAATCTTGTAGAATGTACAGCATAGGGCCGTAGACGTGGCTTATATACTGTAGTGAGGTGACGTGAAGCAGTTGGAGGCGGGGTCATAGTGGTACCATCCACTAGTCGAAGTAGGTCTTCGTCCAAAGGTTGAACAAGTGTTGAAGAATTCTTTGTAACAAGATCCCATGATGCTGCTGTGTCTGACAGTTGTGATGAATGGTTTGAAAAACCGACATGTTGAAGATTGAGACACTTATGCAGCATATGGGAATCTTTATTCAGGAAACGTTTCGCCACGCAGTGGCTTCATCAGTCCAATACAAAGAGGAAGGCGTAAGGAGAGGAGGAGAATGAGGTAATCAGTCCCTCAACCTGGAGTCGATGTGTTCAGTCCATCAATCTTGTAGAATGTACAGCATAGGGCCGTAGACGTGGCTTATATACTGTAGTGAGGTGACGTGAAGCAGTTGGAGGCGGGGTCATAGTGGTACCATCCACTAGTCGAAGTAGGTCTTCGTCCAAAGGTTGAACAAGTGTTGAAGAATTCTTTGTAACAAGATCCCATGATGCTGCTGTGTCTGACAGTTGTGATGAATGGTTTGAAAAACCGACATGTTGAAGATTGAGACACTTATGCAGCATATGGGAATCTTTATTCAGGAAACGTTTCGCCACGCAGTGGCTTCATCAGTCCAATACAAAGAGGAAGGCGTAAGGAGAGGAGGAGAATGAGGTAATCAGTCCCTCAACCTGGAGTCGATGTGTTCAGTCCATCAATCTTGTAGAATGTACAGCATAGGGCCGTAGACGTGGCTTATATACTGTAGTGAGGTGACGTGAAGCAGTTGGAGGCGGGGTCATAGTGGTACCATCCACTAGTCGAAGTAGGTCTTCGTCCAAAGGTTGAACAAGTGTTGAAGAATTCTTTGTAACAAGATCCCATGATGCTGCTGTGTCTGACAGTTGTGATGAATGGTTTGAAAAACCGACATGTTGAAGATTGAGACACTTATGCAGCATATGGGAATCTTTATTCAGGAAACGTTTTGCCACGCAGTGGCTTCATCAGTCCAATACAAAGAGGAAGGCGTAAGGAGAGGAGGAGAATGAGGTAATCAGTCCCTCAACCTGGAGTCGATGTGTTCAGTCCATCAATCTTGTAGAATGTACAGCATAGGGCCGTAGACGTGGCTTATATACTGTAGTGAGGTGACGTGAAGCAGTTGGAGGCGGGGTCATAGTGGTACCATCCACTAGTCGAAGTAGGTCTTCGTCCAAAGGTTGAACAAGTGTTGAAGAATTCTTTGTAACAAGATCCCATGATGCTGCTGTGTCTGACAGTTGTGATGAATGGTTTGAAAAACCGACATGTTGAAGATTGAGACACTTATGCAGCATATGGGAATCTTTATTCAGGAAACGTTTCGCCACGCAGTGGCTTCATCAGTCCAATACAAAGAGGAAGGCGTAAGGAGAGGAGGAGAATGAGGTAATCAGTCCCTCAACCTGGAGTCGATGTGTTCAGTCCATCAATCTTGTAGAATGTACAGCATAGGGCCGTAGACGTGGCTTATATACTGTAGTGAGGTGACGTGAAGCAGTTGGAGGCGGGGTCATAGTGGTACCATCCACTAGTCGAAGTAGGTCTTCGTCCAAAGGTTGAACAAGTGTTGAAGAATTCTTTGTAACAAGATCCCATGATGCTGCTGTGTCTGACAGTTGTGATGAATGGTTTGAAAAACCGACATGTTGAAGATTGAGACACTTATGCAGCATATGGGAATCTTTATTCAGGAAACGTTTCGCCACGCAGTGGCTTCATCAGTCCAATACAAAGAGGAAGGCGTAAGGAGAGGAGGAGAATGAGGTAATCAGTCCCTCAACCTGGAGTCGATGTGTTCAGTCCATCAATCTTGTAGAATGTACAGCATAGGGCCGTAGACGTGGCTTATATACTGTAGTGAGGTGACGTGAAGCAGTTGGAGGCGGGGTCATAGTGGTACCATCCACTAGTCGAAGTAGGTCTTCGTCCAAAGGTTGAACAAGTGTTGAAGAATTCTTTGTAACAAGATCCCATGATGCTGCTGTGTCTGACAGTTGTGATGAATGGTTTGAAAAACCGACATGTTGAAGATTGAGACACTTATGCAGCATATGGGAATCTTTATTCAGGAAACGTTTCGCCACGCAGTGGCTTCATCAGTCCAATACAAAGAGGAAGGCGTAAGGAGAGGAGGAGAATGAGGTAATCAGTCCCTCAACCTGGAGTCGATGTGTTCAGTCCATCAATCTTGTAGAATGTACAGCATAGCGCCTCCAACTGCTTCACGTCACCTCACTACAGTATATAAGCCACGTCTACGGCCCTATGCTGTACATTCTACAAGATTAATGGACTGAACACATCGACTCCAGGTTGAGGGACTGATTACCTCATTCTCCTCCTCTCCTTACGCCTTCCTCTTTGTATTGGACTGATGAAGCTACTGCGTGGCGAAACGTTTCCTGAATAAAGATTCCCATATGCTGCATAAGTGTCTCAATCTTCAACATGTCGGTTTTTCAAACCATTCATCACAACTGTCAGACACAGCAGCATCATGGGATCTTGTTACAAAGAATTCTTCAACACTTGTTCAACCTTTGGACGAAGACCTACTTCGACTAGTGGATGGTACCACTATGACCCCGCCTCCAACTGCTTCACGTCACCTCACTACAGTATATAAGCCACGTCTACGGCCCTATGCTGTACATTCTACAAGATTGATGGACTGAACACATCGACTCCAGGTTGAGGGACTGATTACCTCATTCTCCTCCTCTCCTTACGCCTTCCTCTTTGTGAGGAAATGGTATGGTGATACCGACAAGATGTGGAAAAAGACACTTATGTACAGTTCAGGACATTTATTAAAGGAAACGTTTCGCCACGAGTGGCTTCTTCAGTCCTAATACAGAGAAAACTAAGAAAACACACATATATATAGTGGTGGGAGTCAGGTGATGTGAAGCGTGGGTAGAGGTGGTAATAGTAGTAGTAGTAGTAATGGAACTAAGGAGGTGAGGTTAGAGAGGGACCTGCTGGCATCAAGTAACACCAGTTCCCAGGATGGGTAATATCCTCTTGCTTAGTAATTTTGAAATACTGTAACTACCGGATTTTTGCTTTATAGTGTTACTGACAGAAATTAGTGCAGCTTCAATGCATTTTCTCCGTCTTAAGTCGTCTTCTTTAATAGCTAGTTTAGCTTCATTGAATTTCATGAGGTGTCCAACATCGTCTCTATGTTGAACACATGCGTTTTTGCGGTCATCATTTCTGCAAGCATTTTTGTGTTCTGCTATTCTAATGTCCAGAGTTCTGGCTGTTTCCCCTACATATACTTTGTCACACCCCCCACATGGTATAGTGTAGATTCCTGCACTTGTGCCGGAATCATGCTTGGGTTTTTGTATCAGGTTCCTAATAGTAGTTGAAGAGCTGGTAGATATTTTAGCCAGTTTTCTCTGTATTAGGACTGAAGAAGCCACTCGTGGCGAAACGTTTCCTTTAATAAATGTCCTGAACTGTACATAAGTGTCTTTTTCCACTTCCTCTTTGTATTGGACTGATGAAGCCACTGCGTGGCGAAACGTTTCCTGAATAAAGATTCCCATATGCTGCATAAGTGTCTCAATCTTCAACATGTCGGTTTTTCAAACCATTCATCACAACTGTCAGACACAGCAGCATCATGGGATCTTGTTACAAAGAATTCTTCAACACTTGTTCAACCTTTGGACGAAGACCTACTTCGACTAGTGGATGGTACCACTATGACCCCGCCTCCAACTGCTTCACGTCACCTCACTACAGTATATAAGCCACGTCTACGGCCCTATGCTGTACATTCTACAAGATTGATGGACTGAACACATCGACTCCAGGTTGAGGGACTGATTACCTCATTCTCCTCCTCTCCTTACGCCTTCCTCTTTGTATTGGACTGATGAAGCCACTGCGTGGCGAAACGTTTCCTGAATAAAGATTCCCATATGCTGCATAAGTGTCTCAATCTTCAACATGTCGGTTTTTCAAACCATTCATCAGAAATAGTGATGAAGAGACTAATCATATGTAAATGAATTTTTGAGTAATTCTTGTGTTTGATTTTATAATTGTAATTTTACTATACACACGAGGCATATTCTTGGAAAATTCTTGGGTATTATAATAAAATCTTCAACCTGTTACGTCTTTGGGTAGTTTCAAATCTAGGTTGGATAAGTATATGAGTGGGAGGGGTTGGATTTGAGTGGGACTTTCACATCAGAGCTTATTTCTTGGGTGGCATTGAAAATTGGGTTGGGCAAATGTTTTGTTAGTGGGATGAATTGTAAAGGACCTGCCTAGTATGGGCCAGCAGGCCTCCTGCAGTGTTCCTCCTTTCTTATGTTCTTATGTAATCTGATCTTACACTTAAGATGAGATTTACTAACCTATCCATGGATAAGTTCTGGATCTCTGTGAAAGAAGATTATCCTGCCATTCATAGGAGAGCAATAAATATATTGCTACAGTGTTCAATCTCCTGCACGCGTCAGTAAGCTTCTTCTTATTTAACAAATATCAAGAACAAAGACAATTACAGGTTTTACATCAGAGAAACAAATTTCCTTATCTATATTGGCTTCAAAAATAACATTTCCTTGACCCATATATTTGTTCATATGACATTTTTGCCTTGATTTATCTTATGCCTTTTGAAGATTGTCAGTAAACGATTAAGTTATTGTAGTATAAATTAGACACGTGTGCAACTCTTGGGTATCTTTATTGAGGAAACGTTTCGCCACACAGTGGCTTCATCAGTCCATACAAAGGAGAAACTTGAAGAACAGGAGGAGAATGAGGTAATCAGTCCCTCAACCTTGAGTCGATGTGGTCAGTCCATCAATCTTGAATAGATTGATGGACTGACCACATCGACTCAAGGTTGAGGGACTGATTACCTCATTCTCCTCCTGTTCAAGATTCTCCTTTGTATGGACTGATGAAGCCACTGTGTGGCGAAACGTTTCCTCAATAAAGATACCCAAGAGTTGCACACGTGTCTAATTTATCAACATGTCGGTTCTCTGAACCATTCATCTACAAGTTATTGTAGTAGTTATTATCTGTTTTCGTCCTGTTTATATGTCATATATTGGTTATTTAGGTCTATATTTTTTTATGTTTACAGATATGGTTATTTTTTTGGTGTGAATAAAAACCTCCGTATGAGGTCTCTTGAACAAGCAGTTTGATTTTTTTTTTTTTTTTGCATTGTAAATAAACTTGAAATACAGTTAGGTAATTTTTTCTTAAGCCAGTTATCAGAAAATAAATAAATTATATTTTCCTTGTAATCTTAAAGTTTATAAAAGAGAAAAAATATATTAATAATGATATATATATATATATATATAATAATAATTTTTATGTCTAGGTTCCCTGAGACATGAAAATTATTTCAAGGGTTCTCCCAGGGTATAAAGTTTGAGAAACACTGACCTACAATTGTACAAAATCCTGACATTAAGTCTGGAGATATGTCAAGGATATATTTACATTCGCCAATCTTGCATATCCTCTAGAGTTATTTAATTTTTTTTTATACCTAGGGATAGGTTAGATGTCAGGTCCACCCCCAGCTTCTCTTTGTTCGAATTCTATGAGCTGTTTTCCTCTCAGATGATAAAATGCCACCCGCTTCCTGTCTCCACCTTCATCGCCCTGCATTTGTTGGGGTTGAATTCTAGTATAACCACTTGTCCGAACATGCGGTGAAATCTTTACATGACACTGAACACTACATCAGCAAAGTATTTTGGCTCCCAATAACTCTTATCCTCATGCTGATATATATATATAAATGACCTGATTCTTAAATACATTTATTTGAAAGTAATTTTATTTTATATTATGTAGGGGAAGGAAGGCGGGGTAGGGGTCGTCCTCGAAAAGGTTGGAAGGAAGGGGTAAGGGAGGTTTTGTGGGCGAGGGGCTTGGACTTATAGCAGGCGTGCGTGAGCGTGTTCGATAGGAGTGAATGGAGACGAATGGTATTTGGGACCTGACGATCTGTTGGAGTGTGAGCAGGGTAATATTTAGTGAAGGGATTCAGGGAAACCAGTTATTTTTATATAGTCGGACTTGAGTCCTGGAAATGGGAAGTACAATGCTTGCGCTCTAAAGGAGGGGTTTGGGATATTGATGGTTTGGAGGGATATGTTGTGTATCTTTATAGGTATATGCTTCTAAGCTGTTGTGTTCTGAGCACCTCTGCAAAAACAGTGATTATGTGTGAGTGAGATGAAAGAGTTGAATGATGATGAAAGTATTTTCTTTTTGGGGATTTTCTTTCTTTTTGGGTCACCCTGCCTCGGTGGGAGACGGCCGACTTGTTAAAAAAAAAAAATACGTTATATCCCTTTCTGTCAACCACATCCACGCACGCACTCACATTCGTGTTCCCACTCAAGATCCGGGCTCATTCCCACTCATGTACCCCTGCCCCACTCTGTGCTCCTGTCCCTCTCACCTTCCTGTTTCATACAGCCTAAAGGAACTGAACGTGGACGAGCCGGTGATGATGATGTTGTTACTGACTGTTCTCTTCACTAGTGATCGTCCTGGGCTGCTCGGCGCACCCACCATCCAGGCCCTCCAAGACCACTACCTGCAGCTTCTCAGGTGCGTCCCTCAGTCTCCTGCAGCTCCTCTCAGGGGGTCTCACCCTCCTCTTGGGTCGATCACGCTCGACAGGAGGGTGAATATCTCACAATTAATACTCAGTTCACTCTGCCATGCATGATCAACCAGCTTCTTCACACTGTCACCAAGCACGAAGGACGTCATTTTTTTTTTTTAAATATGAATCACCGCGATTTGTTTAAATAAAATGCATAAATACCCTAATCACCATTGCCTTTCATATCAACCAACCAGAGAGACCGCCTTGTCATGTGAATATGAAACGGAAGCCTGTTAAAGGCTTTGCACTCTTGCCGGATTACTTGTCATTTCTTTTACTCATGAACATATAAAATGAGAAGTAAATGTTAATGACTATTGTATACATCGAGGATACACTTTTTTTTTCTTTCCCTTGTGTTTCTTAATGATCCTTAGTCCTGTAGTATTTTTTTTTCCAATCGGGGAGGTGCTGAGGCGAGAGGCATTGTGGTCCAGTGTAATTTCCAGATTATAATTATAGCATCTTAATCCATTACACATTATATTAAATCAATAGATATACTTTAAAATTAATTTATCTGCTTTCCTCTCTTACCTTGGGATGACCTCTGATGACCCTGGGGTGACCTCTGATGACCTTGGGGTGACCACAGGAAGTACCTCGGGTGGCGCTATGGCTCCCACAACGCTCCCATCCTTTACCCTCGACTCCTCATCAAACTCACCGACCTCAGAGAACTCAATGATCAACACACCGAGTACAACCTCAAACTTGCCAAGCAGGAGGTAAGTCCACAATAAAAATATGAGTAAAAATAGACGGGGAAGAAGGAGATTTTATATATATATATATATATATATATATATATATATATATATATATATTATATATATATATATATATATATATATATATATATATATATATATATATATATATATATATATATATATACAGAGAGAGACAGAGACAGACAGACAGACAGAGAGATGATGCAAGGAGAGGGGATATTACAATGAAGAGAGAGATGTAGGAAAGGAAGTGAGAAAAGGAAAAGGGACGGAAAGGTGTTAAAACGAATGAGGAAGAAATTAGAGTAAGAAAGAAACCAAGACAGAGCGAACGAAGTAAATACAAAAAAAAATCCTGAAAACTGACTCTAGTTTGCAGAGAAATCATGAGGAAAAATTGTACAAAAAAAAAACTAATTGTTTAGACTCAACGAAATCGTAATCACACGACTGTAAACAAATCAGGAAACGGTTGGGGCTTGAACCCATGGCTTGAACCCATTACTCACCTGCCATGGGTTTCAAGCCCCACCCGTTCCGTGATTTGATTAGCTAATTGTTATATTAGGACTGCGATTTATTCCTAGGGGCTAAGCTAATGTCGTATTTTAACTCATACTTGCGCAAATTAACTAAATAACCTACTCATCGGAGAACATGCTAAAACTACAGCAAGTAGCTTGACAGGATCTTGGGCAAGTTAGAACATATACCTGAAACACCTCAGAGGTCTTAAATTGTCTTTATTTACAATATGAACATATTTCTTAATGTGGTTCTGTGCTCTCACTCCGGCAGATCGCTGAGATACAAATGCAGCTGGGACAGCTTAACCTAAACCATTACACGGAGTGGTCGACTATAATGCAGCAGCATAGCGGATCTTGCGCCCTGTCTGCACCTTCGGGAGGAAATGTAGGCTCTCCCACGAGCCCCGAGGGTAGTGTTCCTCCGTCAGTAGTCCCGATGCAAGTAGGCGAAAGCCCAAATACGTTAATTCCCAACGAGTCTAACGTGGAAGGAATGGCATCAGGTGTGGCACCAGGAGATCTGGGGGCTCAGTTTTCCTCCGGGATTGGCAGCCTCTTGGCATCGCTGGACTTCGAGCAGTTAGCGAGTAGCCAGACTTTCCAACGGTTGGTTATGCAACAGTTCCAGAAATCGATTATAAACGTCCTCAGCTCTCCAAACTTTGGTTTGGGTAATCTTTTCCCTGACGGTCGTACCATGCAGCATCACCACCAGCAACAACAGCAGCAGTATAATCACCATCTTCAACAACAACAACAGCACCCGCAACAACATCAACACTCGCAACAACAACAGCAGCACTCGCAACAACAACAACAACAACACCCGCAACAACAGCAGCAACACCAGCAGCATCCGCAACAACAGCAACAGCACCCGCAACAAATGCAACAACACCAGCAGCACCCGCAACAACAGCAGCACCCGCAACATCATCACCAGCAACAACAACAACAACAACAACACCTACAATTACAGCAACACACACTAACCGATAAATCAAAGCAAAATTCACCAATAATCTCTCAACAACCATCACATTCCCAGACAGTATCACCACATTTTCTCTTACAGCATCAAAAGCTGTCGCCTCATTCACAAGGTCCAGAAGAGCAAGTGCCAGTGCCTCTCCAAGACTCAGACCTAATGACACAGCTCGATTATCTGAGTTCTAGTCAGCCAAACAGCCCACAGAGCGTGCAGCAGTCCCAGCATGCTTTTCACCAACTGGAGCATCACCTTATGAACGATATTAGTGGTTGTGGAAGCTTCGGAGAACAAAATCCTTATCAACACCAGCAGCAACTGCAGCAGCAGTATCAGTATCACCTACAGCAACAACAGCATGAGCAACAAGCTCTATTTCTTCAGCACCAGCAACATATGCATCACCAGCAACTACAAGAACAGCAGCAGATGCAGCATCAGAGCATGACAGGGACGGGTCTGATCGTTCCTAAGCAAGAACCCGTAACTCCTTCTTCTCCCACTATACACACACCTCACACCTGGGTAGAACACCCGCTGCTGTCTGATGATCCTCAGTGTATCCCCCATCAACACCAACAACACTCACCACCTCATCAAACTTCCCCAACACTTTCCCGGCAACAGCAGCAACAACACAGTGACTCAAATGACGAATGTTCGCGTCAAAAACGCAATTCGCTCTCAGACTACAGTGGGCTTACTCATTTTCGTAATTTACTGGAAGAGTTTGCAACATTAAACAATCCAGATCACCTTCGACAAGTCAAGCAGATACTGGGTCCTGATCTTGTTTCATCTCTACATCAGAAGCTAGTCGAGTCTGAGTCAACGCTGCAGTCACGATTCCAGTTAGCGCAACAGCAGCAGTCTCTCCCTCCATCACCGCCACAGCCTCCACAACTCCCATCACAATCCCATATCTACTCTTCAACAGCCACTTACCAGTATTTTTCTGGAGGGGATTACCCTGGAGAGGTAGCAGTGAGCAGTGTCCCTACCAACGCAGGCTCACACGACATTCAGCATAACATTGCAGACACAACCACCTTCTGCAGAAGTCAACAGAGAGTGTCACCACCAATGTTGAACCTGGGGACCTCCAGCACACCTCCATCACCACCTCACCCCGTCAGCAGCAGCTCCACCATTGTCTACCAGTACCAGCCAGACCTAATCCACAACGTCTCCTCATCCACCAGATTTACAATTTAGCACATTTAACTATAATGCATTATCCTGTATATATCTAGTTTTCGTCTCACATTATGTGACCTAGCACCAAATTTTTTTCATTGGCTTTATATTTTTTTAATTTGTGTACATGAAAAGAAAATGGTCTCAGCAGGCAAATTTATTGATGCGCTTCTTATTTTCCAAAAAAAAAAAAAAAGAGATAAAAAATAAATAAATAATACGTATTAAACTTTGTTGAAATTTTTAAAAGGCTAAAAACCCGTGTGGGTCATTTACCGCAGGGAGTGCTGGGGGTTCGATCCACCGTCTGCTAATCGTGGCACTGACTGCAGATCAGTCAGGCTTTTGCAGAATGATAATGTCATGCATACTATATCGACAATTTTTGTGTGTTATACTTGCATGATATAACACGTTTCATTGGTTTATCTTTCGGTGCTACGGAAAAACGAATGTCTTTTAAACACCAATCTGAGTGCTGGGATGAACGTTCACTACTGCACCAATCTGAGTGCTGGGATGAACGTTCACTACTGCACCGATCTGAGTGCTG
Source organism: Cherax quadricarinatus (assembly GCF_038502225.1). Classification (NCBI taxonomy): domain Eukaryota; kingdom Metazoa; phylum Arthropoda; class Malacostraca; order Decapoda; family Parastacidae; genus Cherax; species Cherax quadricarinatus. The sequence goes on along the minus strand of NC_091305.1, from coordinate 22,398,397 downwards.
GGATGAACGTTCACTACTGCACCGATCTGAGTGCTGGGATGAACGTTCACTACTGCACCGATCTGAGTGCTGGGATGAACGTTCACTACTGCACCAATCTGAGTGCTGGGATGAACGTTCACTACTGCACCGATCTGAGTGCTGGGATGAACGTTCACTACTGCACCGATCTGAGTGCTGGGATGAACGTTCACTACTGCACCGATCTGAGTGCTGGGATGAACGTTCACTACTGCACCAATCTGAGTGCTTGGATGAACGTTCACTACTGCACCAATCTGAGTGCTGGGATGAACGTTCACTACTGCACCAATCTGAGTGCTTGGATGAACGTTCACTACTGCACCAATCTGAGTGCTGGGATGAACGTTCACTACTGCACCAATCTGAGTGCTTGGATGAACGTTCACTACTGCACCAATCTGAGTGCTGGGATGAACGTTCACTACTGCACCAATCTGAGTGCTTGGATGAACGTTCACTACTGCACCAATCTGAGTGCTGGGACGAACGTTCACTACTGCACCAATCTGAGTGCTGGGATGAACGTTCACTACTGCACCAATCTGAGTGCTTGGATGAACGTTCACTACTGCACCAATCTGAGTGCTGGGATGAACGTTCACTACTGCACCAATCCGAGTGCTGGGAGGATGAAGGTTCACTGCTGCATTAATCTAAGAGTAGAATGAAAGCTCCCTTCTGCACCAAGCTGAGTCCTGTGATTAAGCATTAATTTTACTGATGTGTATTGTTATAGTACTCTGTGTCACACCCTCCTGCGCCCTGGGTGATGGTCACCTCAGTAATGTTGTTGTCCAGACTGACAACTCTTCGCCCCTATCCTCAGAATAAAAACTATTAAAGATTTTATTTAAACCCTTTTCAGAGATATCCATAATCGCGTAACTCATCAAATCTTACCCGTTTACACCCTGCCTGTCCCATACGAGTTTAGCGCTTTTTTTTAAATTTCGATCCCAGTCATTATTTTTTTTTTCATTTAAACTGTCTCGCATATAATTATTAATCTCACTTAATAAAGGCCAAAGTACACTGTTAATGCTGTGTTTGTAGTTTCATTATGTCCCTCTTTCACTGTTCTGGGGAATGACTCGGGAAGTCGTAACGACACGATTGTCAACGACTGGTGTCGTAGCTGGATCGCTAGTGCACACAGCTCACACACTGAGGTCCGGGGGTCAATCCCCGGTACGGGTGGAAACAGTAGGGGGGAATTTCCTTAAGGCACCTGCTGTCCATGTTCACCTATCAGTAAAATAGGTTCCTGGGTGTTAGTCGACTGGTGTGGGTCGCATCCTGGGAACAAAATTGACCTAATTTGCCCGAGATGCTCTGCATAACAAAGGGCTTTCTATATAGTAGTATGTCACTGATGTCAGCTAGGCCTGTATACCTTGTACATGTACTTGTAGAAATAAAGATTATTATTATTATTATTATTGTAATTATTATTATTATTATTATTATTATTATTATTATTATTATTATTATTATTATTATTACTGACCGAGCAGAGGGTTCAGGGCTCGAAACGGCGTAAGCTGTCAGCGGCCCTAGAAACCCCCGACTAGAAGAGCTTAGAGCTCCAACACTGTCTTATGAACTGTTCTAGGAATAAATCCCCATGAACCACTATATTAATTACGGGCATGTGCGTCAAGTAAGTTTATTTAGGTACAAGTGCACATAAATACAGTTACACAAATTATCATACATGGTAACAAGTGTCATTTACCTAGAATAACCCAAAAAGTTCAAAGTGACTTATTTCCATTCGGGTGTTACAGGGACTGGCGGTGCTGTTAACCTCGTTGCTGAAGAACGTTAAGCTGGAACGAAGAAGAATCCACTATTTTATCGACAGTGTTTGTGTTCGTATGGAAACGTGAGGAGCATCTTATCCTTGAGGGAGGTCCCTTTGACGTCGGTGAGGAGGGGGGAGGCTCTCTGATCCAAGAGACTGGATCTGTTTTTCCCATCCTAGGATCGAATATGTTTACCTTTCATTCTCCTGGCGCTGTAGCAACCCTATGGGCTGAGCACTTCCCCATAAACATAAAAGTAAATTTAACCTTGTGTCACACGTTGTACTGAACCACATCTGCCAGGAAAATGATAGGATGAATTTTACTGTACACTAACGGCCCCTTTCAAGGCAGGCGAAATTGTTGACCTGGAGAATATACAGAGAACTTTCAATGCGCGTATAAGTACAATAAAGTACCTAAATTACTGGAAACGGTTGAAGTTCCTTGGCCTTTGCTCCTTGGAACACAAGCAAAAAAGATTCTTAATAATATGCACTTGGAAAATCCTAGAGAGACTGGTCCCATATCTACACACGGAAATCACTCCCTACGAGCATACATAAGGGGAATTACCAATAGACCCCTGGCTATCTGTAAGAGGGAGCTGGACAGTCACCTAAAATCAGTACCTGACTAGCCGGGCTCTGGTTCGTACGTCGGTTTGCATGCTGCCAGCAGTAACAACCTGTTTGATCAAGCCCTGATCCACTGCGAGGCCTGGTCATGGACGGTGCCGCGGGGGTGTTGACTCTCCTGGCATACTCCAGGTAACCAGTGTCTTCCTCCTCTATCCTCCCATCCGTATTACCTGTTGTACCGAATTAACAGTGTCATCCTCAGCCAGGGCAACATGGGTTTAGAGCAGGTCGCTCCTGTCTGTCTCAAATATTGGATCACTACGACAAGGTCCTAGATGCACTAAAGACAAAAAGAATGCAGATGTAATATATATACAGACTTTGCAAAAGCCTTCGACAAGTGTGACCATGGTGTAATAGCGCACAAAATGCGTGCTAAAAGAATAACAGGAAAAGTTGGTAGATGGATCTATAATTTCCTCACAAACAGAACACAAAGAGTAGTAGTCAACAGAGTAAAGTCCGAGGCGGCTACGGTGAAAAGCTCTGTTCCACAAGGCACAGTACTCGCTCCCATCTTGTTTCCCATCCTCATATCTGACATAGACAAGGATGTCAGCCACAGCACCGTGTCTTCCTTTGCAGATGACACCCGAATCTGCATGACAGTGTCTTCCATTGCAGACACTGCAAGGCTCCAGGCGGACATCAACCAAATCTTTCAATGGGCTGCAGAAAACAATATGAAGTTCAACGATGAGAAATTTCAATTACTCCGATATGGTAGACACGAGGAAATCAAAACTTCATCAGAGTACAAAACAAATTCCGGCCACAAAATAGAGCGAAAAACCAACGTCAAAGACCTGGGAGTGATCATGTCGGAGGATCTCACCTTCAAGGACCATAATATTATATCAATTGCAGCTGCTAGAAAAATGACAGGATGGATAATGAGAACCTTCAAAACTAGGGATGCCAAGCCCATGATGACACTCTTCAGGTCACTTGTTCTATCTAGGCTGGAATATTGCCGCACACTAACAGCACCTTTCAAGGCAGGTGAAATTGCTGACCTAGAAAATGTACAGAGAACCTTCACAGCGCGCATAACGGAGATAAAACACCTCAATTACTGGGAGCGCTTAAAGTTCCTGAACCTGTACTCCTTGGAATGCAGGCGGGAGAGATACATGATTATATACACCTGTAAAATCCTAGAGGGACTAGTACCGAACTTGCACACGAAAATCACTCACAACGAAAGCAAAAGACTTGGCAGACGATGCAACATCCCCCCAATGAAATGCATGGGTGCCACTAGCACGTTAAGAGACAATACAATAAGTGTCAGGGGCCCGAGACTGTTCAACTGCCTCCCAGCATACATAAGGGGGATTACCAATAGACCTCTGGCAGTCTTCAAGCTGGCACTGGACAAGCACCTGACGGTACCTGACCAGCCGGGCTGTGGCTCGTACGTTGGATTGCGTGCAGCCAGCAGTAACAGCCTGGTTGATCAGGCTCTGAACTACCAGGAGGCCTGGTCACAGACCGGTCCGCGGGGGCGTTGACCCCTGGAACTCTCTCCAGGTAAACTCCAGGTATCCCTGAGTTACCTACTGTACTGAACCACCAGTGTTATCCTCAGCTATCCCTCTCCACTTGCACATCATTCTCCTGAATCCGCCCTTCCTCAGCAAACTCCTGTATTGTAACTGTAATCATTAGCAATTCAACAGTTCCCCGCCTACAACAGCAATTGCATCTCGCTCGGATATTGAACTGATTGGCATCATACACACCTGCTTTTGAGGAAGCCTCCGCTCCCTCGTTATATCTGGATATTGCCAAACCAGCAGTTATCTGCCTCAGTCGTGGAGTCTCATAGACACTTCCCAGTCATTAGAGTCACTGTCGCGCTGTACCATGGTAAGTGTATTGCACCATATCCGTCTCTATCTCTCCATCTTCCTGTCTCTGACCTTCTCTTATCAGTTGACTTTATATTTGTTTCCTTCTTTTACTCTTAACTTTGTCTTCTAGAAGTGTTCTGGAACAATTATGTCTTGATCATGAGTTTGTGCTTCCCGCCTGTGCAACGATAACTGTATATTGTAAATCACGGTGTTAAAACTCTCTGATCAGTCAGGCTGTTGGTAATAACATGTGAAAACAATATGTTATTTCTTTTTTTTTTTTACCTTGAACATGTGCAGGCATTGCTAACCCTCTGAGTTTGAGTGTTTAGCGCTCCTCCCGTGAATGAAGTAATAATCTAAGCTTGGGTGTTCTTATGAGTGTACCTGTACAGGGTTTCATGGGGTCAGCGCCCCCGCGGCCCGGTCTTTGACAAGGTCCCGCGGTGGATCAGGGCTTGATCAACCAGGCTGTTACTGCTGGCCGCACGCAAACCGACGTACGAATCACAGCCCGGGTGATCAGATACTAACTTTAGATGCCTGCCCAACACCTTCTTGAAGACAGCCAAGGATCTATTGGTAATCCCCCTTATGTATGCTGGGAGGCAGCTGAATAGTCTTGGGCCCCTGACAGTTATTGTGTTGTCTCTTAACGTACTCGTGGCGCCCCTGCTTTTCAATGGGGGGATGTTACATCTTTTGCTTTCGTAGGGAGTGATTTTCGTATGCAAATTTGGTACTAATCCCTCCTATCATTTTTCTAGCAAATGTGGTAGATACATTGTTGTGATCTTTGAAAGTGAGATCCTCTAACATTATCACTTCCAGGTCCTTTACATTAGTTTTTCGCTCTATTGTGTGGTTGGAATTTGTTTTTTACTCCGATACAGTTTTAATTTCCTCAAGTTTTCCATATCGGAGTAATTGAAATTTCTCTTCATTGAGCTTCACATTGTGTTCTGCGGCCCATTTAAAAATTTGGTTGATGTCCGCTTGGAGTCTTGCCGTCATGCAAATTCAGGTGTCATCTGCAAAGGAAGATACGGTGCTGTGGCTTACATCTCTGTCTTTGTCAGATATGAAGATAAAGAGCAGGATAAGGGCGAGTACTCGCCTCAGAATTTACTCTGTTTACTATTACTCTTTGCGTTAATTTGTTAGGAATTTATGGATCCATCTACCAATTTTTCCTGTTATTCGTTTATCACGCACTTTGTACACTATTACACCATGGTCGCACTTGTCAAAAGCTTTCGCAAAGTCTGTGTATACTACATCTACATTTTGTTTGTCCTCTAGAATATCCAAGACCTTGTAACTGATGGGTATCTAGGTGGGTGGCGATCTTGCTTCTTAGAATCCTTTCAAAGATTTTTATGATATGGGACGTTAGTGCATGGGCTTGTCATTTACTGCCTTTTCGAAGACTTATGGTGTTAGGATAATGTTAGAGATTTTTAACTGACCAAATTTTGAGTCTCGGTCATTAAAAAAAATCATTTAGATTGACGACTCTTAGTCTGGTTAACGGCTCACTAAACACTGAGTCATATTGAGACTTTAGTGTCTCACCTGTGTAGGTCCCATCTTGTCTGAGCAGGGGTCTAATACTGGATGTTGCTTTCGCCTAAGATTTGGTATAAGAAAAGAAATATTTTGTGTTTCTTTCAGTTTCATTTATGGCTTTAAGATCTTTATGAGTTTCTTGTCTCCTGCATGATTTCTTAAGCTTAAGTTCGGTATTTACTATTTCTCTTGGCGAGTGGTTTCCTTCTTACTTCGGATATCTTGGCACCTCTCAGCAGCTCCGTGATTCTTCGCCTTTGCCTGAATAGGGAACGTCTCTCTCTCTAGTTTGAGGTATGCCTTGAACATACCTCAAATGCCACAAAGTTAATTATTTTTATGCAAAGGTTCGGATCCATGTTATTCAGGATATCTTCCGAGTTTATTTAATTTAGAACATGGTCGACTTGATCCCACAGTATGGTTTTGTTACTGAATTTGAATTTTGTGAAGACACCCTCATAACTGATCACATTTTGCTGGTCAGGAGCCCTGTGCATACCTGTCTGTATGTCTATTACACTGTGATCTGAGTGTATTATCTTTGATACTGTTATATTTCTTGTCAGATCACCATTGCTAGTGAAGATGAGATCCAGTGTATTTTCCAGTCTTGTTGGCTCTTTTGTGTGCTGGTTTAAGGTGAATTTGGTGCAGATTTAATAGCTCGTGTGTGTATGAATTTTCATTTGAGCTGCCTCCTCATTTGCTACATTCCTCCATTTAGGTGTCTTAAGTTGAAATCACCCAACAGCAAGTTGTATGGAGCAGGAGTTTGGAAATTTTCCAGACAGTGGTTAATTTTCAAAAGCTGTTCCTGGAATTGTTGGGAAGTTGCATCCGGAGGCTTGTATACAACCACAATGACAAGGTTTGGTTTTTCGATCTTGACTGCCAAAGCTTCAACATCATTTGAGATGTTTAGTAGTTCCGAGCAAATTAGCAACTCTGTGACATACAAGCCAACTCCCCCTTGTCGCCTGCTTACTCTGTCGCATCTGAATAGGTTATAAACTGGAATCCACATCGAGGTTTCGAGGTTCGAGGTTCTGACCTAAGGATTTTTTTTTTTATTTAAAAGAACACATTACAAGACATAAATAAATAAAAGAATACAATAATGAACCGTTTGCAAATACAATGAACAACCAGCAACCCCATAACATACCCTAAGTGTTACAGTCATATGTGTATTAAAGGATATACCGTCACCTAACAATGAAAAGAACAGGATAACACCTTCTCAGAAAAAAAAAACATTAACAAAGTCTAAACCTACACTTCATGCCTGTTATACAGTACAGTAAGACCCTCTTGCGCGAAATGCAACAGATGATATGATTCAGCATACGAAGGATTAAATTATACATTACAAATGTTAAACAAAAGACAAACCTAAACCTACAAGTGCAAAAAACATACCACAATAATACATGTACTTGCCGCAAGAAGCAGGAAACTCTTAACATGAAAATAAAAGCTGAAATTTTACTTTACACTATACCACAAACTCGCAAATTTCTATTGAAATTACAACAACTCAAAGGGCACCAATGAACATTCACAACGCATTCATACCCAGCTCTAACACACATTTTTTCACAGATTACAATACACATACCCAAGTCTAGTGTGTATTCCACTATAAACCATCACGCAACACTTCCACGCCAATCAACCATACACACGTAAGTGATTAAATATGTAATATACCTATATACATATATCACAGATTACAGAAACCTTATAATAACAAACTTTAGCCAGTAGTCCCAAGACCACATATTATTATTATAACATCAACGTCTGTCCAACAATTGTTGATCGTGATGCCTTTTGACTTCTACAACTAAATTACACAATTTTTAACTATTTACAAACTAATCCAGACAGCAACATAATATACACACACGAATCATTCACCATCACCTGTTAAATGTTACATAAATTACAGTACCTGTAACCATCTCACACCTCAATATCCGTACATAACAATCATTAATATCGTATTATCGATGCCATATCATAAAACCAAGATCACATCAATGATCTGCCATTAACAAATGATATTATAGACTAGCACCAAGGTATACTTAAACCCAAATAATATCAGGACCTAACTTGTATTTCAAACCCAGCATCATCATGTCTACATGTATCATTCTTACATAAGGTACACTGATACATTAGTGATTTATCATATGGGGTAATCATACATTTCATGAAATCTGCTCGCTTGGCATACACTATAATCCTCCAATTAATTAATTACATGTCAAAACCCAGGTGACCCGGTGGTCTGGTGGCTAAAGCTCCCGCTTCACACACGGAGGGCCCGGGTTCGATTCCCGGCGGGTGGAAACATTTGACACGTTTCCTTACACCTGTTGTCCTGTTCACCTAGCAGCAAATAGGTACCTGGGTGTTAGTCGACTGGTGTGGGTCGCATTGGGGGACAAGATTAAGGACCCCAATGGAAATAAGTTAGACAGTCCTCGATGACGCACTGACTTTCTTGGGTTATCCTGGGTGGCTAACCCTCCGGGGTTAAAAATCCGAACGAAATCTTATCTTATCTTATCTTAGGACCTAAGGATTGGTGAGAATGGGAAGGAAGAGGGAGGGGAGGGTTGGAAAAATGGAAGAGGTTGGGAGGGTGGAGCAGGAGGTGGGGTATCAGGAGTGGCCCGTCCACTCTGGAGCGTGATGTGCATAGGTACTGCAGGGGGTTGTGCTGGAGCGAGATGTGCTGGAGGGGAGGCAGCAGTGTCAGTTGAGTAAGGCTGGTACTCAGATGCCCGGCAGGAGATGGCTGGTGGTGCCCAGGAAAACAGGGTCGTTTTGGAGCCACACCCCAGCTTTAGCTAAATAGCAAAGTGCTGGGGAACTTTAGCTTGGTGGTGGTGGAGGTTGTCTCGGCACCCCTCTGCTGTCTTCAGGCGAGCTACCTTAGTTCAGCAACAACCATTGAGTAGTGAGGACGTGCGCTGCTCATTGGGATATCAACATGGCGGAACATACAGTACGGAGAGTGAATACTATCTGCATAGAGCTGGTTCGTGGTACGTTAAGTGGAGATACGATGAACGTCCTTCTCCCTAACATCATCAGGGATACATATGGTATTCCCAACGAGGAATTGTATGGCGTCGCCCTTAATGGTTTAACAAGAATCTTTGTGAAATTTCTACGAGTCGATTACTACACAAGAATTGTCGAGCATTACCAGGAACAACGCATGAGTGTGAATTCAACGATGGATGTTGTGTTACATGACGTCTCTAAGTACTTCACATGGGTGAAGGTACGGAATGTACCCTTCGAGGCTACGGCTTATGGCCTGCAGGAGTTTTTTCGAAGTTATGGGACAGTGCATTCTGCAACAATGGGGGTGTGGAGGGATGGTCCATATGAAGGAATGCCGGAAGGTTCTTACACCCTTAAAATGACCTTAACAAGGCCTATACCATCCTATGTTACGATGATCGGTTGTAGAACACAGGTTTATGTGTACTATGCTGGGCAAAGGAAAACATGTCGTCTATGTAGCTCTTATGAGCACATGGCAGCCCAGTGTCCTAGGAGGCGGGCTTCTCGAATTCTCGACACTCCAATTGTGATTCAACAGTCGTGTAATTTGGTGCCTGGCTCTGATGCCTCGGGAGGCCGGAGGAATGACCTCTGGAGCGAAGAGGTCGACCGGGAGGTGGCGGCGGCGGAGACATGTGTCACTCTCCCAGGGGCGTCGGGGGAGTTGAAGGTGACATCTGAGGAGACTTTCGTCCAGGAAGCTTCAACCCAGGATGGGTTATTGGCAGATGTGATCAAGGATTTTTTGGATGAGGAGGAACCCTGTGCAAAAGGTGTCCTCAGTTCATGTGAAGCTGGAACTTTGGAGGGACAACAAATTGTTGAGGAAGACTTGAGTAAGATTGGGCGGGAGCATGTGGTGGCCGTGGAGGTACACCAGGAGGAATTGTCTGAGGGTGATATGTGTGTAAGTGTGAGTTCTAGGAAACGAACTGCGGCATCAGAGATAGATGAGGTCATTACCCCAGGGCAGAGGCCGGGGAAGAAGTCATGGGCAGCGGTTGTGGAGCCGAGGACACATAGTGGTAGAGGTGTGCCTGAGTTGCAAATTGGGAAAGGGAGGGGGGAAGTGATTGCACAGGAAAACTCGAGTGGCAAAGGAACACGTAATATGAAAAGTGCAGTGGGTAAATCCCAGAGGCATAGGGGAAAGCCGCCCCTTCTGTAATTTTCAGATGTGTCACGCTTAATGTTAATGGACTTAAGACTGAGGTCAAGAAAGTTTGGTTGGAGTGGTTTTTAAGGCGGTTTGATGTTGACATATGCTTTTTGCAAGAGCATAATCACAGGGCTGGTAGTGTGTTGAGGGTGAAAGGATATCGGATGTATGTAACCAGTGGTTTGCAATTGAAAGGTGGGGTAGCAGTTGCGGTAAAGGAGACCAGCCCCTTGCGTGTCATCGGTTGGGAAGAGGGGGGGGGTGGGAGGATCGTGAGGGTGGATGGCGTCTGGGGTGAGAGTCGAGTTAGTTTCGTGGGAGTTTACATGCCAGCAACTAGTAATATCAGGGTAAAAGTAGATTTTGTCAGAGAAGTATTGCTGTATCACTTGAGAGGTTTGCCTGCTATAACAGTAATAGGAGGTGATTGGAATTGTGTGATTAGGAGTGGTGATGTCGAACCGAGAGGGGCGGGTTGTGTGCTGAGTGTGCTGAGGGATGTATTGCGAGATATTGGGGTTGTTGATGTGGTGGGGAGGGGGGGTTACCTAGTGGAGCATACGTTCGTCCGTAGGGGATATGAAGCGCGATTAGACAGAATTTATATTAAGCAGGGTATAGATGTTGTGAGGGTGCAAACCTTCGATGTGGGGTTTTCTGATCACAGAGCGGTAATAGCAGATTTGATGTGGGATGGAGTGGTGCGTATTTATTCTGGGTACTGGAAATTAAATGTAAGGCTTCTTAAGGAGGAGGGGGAGGGGCCTTTTTTCAGTGATTGGTGGTTGCCTTTTTGGGAGGCTAGGAACAGGGAGATAGATCTGTTAGATTGGTGGGAAATGCAGGCAAAACCTGGAATAGCGAATTTTTTTAAGGCTAGGGGACGAGAGGAGGCGAGGTGGCGTTTTGGGTTGCAAAATTATCTGGAGGGACAGTTGCAAGATTGTTATGTTGGGGGAGGTGGTAGGAGGGATGATATGGACAGACTGCGGAGTAGAATAGCTGAATTACACAATGATAGGTTTGATGCAATTAGGGTTAGGGCGGGGTTAGAGGATGTTTTGTGGGGTGATAAACCGTCTGGGTATGTTTTACGTAAATTTCGGGACCGACAGAGTGTAACCACCATTCTACAATTGGAGACAAGCCCTGGGGTGGGAGGGTATCCAGTGGGTCGAGTCCTATCCAATACGGAAAGTATGAGTCTCTATGCTGATAGTTGGTTTAGAGAGAAATGGAGTTGGAGGGAGGGGGGTTCCTGGGAGGGTTTTTTTTGAAGGGGGGTTCCATAGCCTTTTAAGTGAGCAGGATAGAGTGGGGTTGGAGGTTGGTATAAGTGAGGTTGAGGTGGAAGAGGCAGTTTTCGGGATGAGTACCGGGAAAACACCAGGGATAGACGGTATACCAAATGATTTTTATAGAGCACATTGGGGGTGTATTAGGCAGTGTTTTGTTAGGCTATTGGACCATATGTTAACTAGTGGGAAGTTGGGCATATCGCAAAGTACGGGTGTCATAGTTTTGGTGCCAAAGAAGGGGGGGGGGTAGAGAGTTGAGTGCTTACCGTGCAATATCTTTGATGTGCGCTGATTACAAGGTTTTTGCGAAAATTTTGGGTAATAGACTGAAGAAGGTCATGGGGTCGGTGATACATGGGGGACAGTTTGGTATCCCGGGGAGGAGTATGCGGGTAGGTCATGGTCGTATTCGGGATTTCCTTGAGGGTAGTAATAAGGGAGGTATTCTAGGTCTGGATTGGGAGAAAGCTTATGATTATGTGGATAGGGAATTTTTGATTGAGAGTATGGTGAGAATGGGTTTTGGAGGGAGGGTGGTTGGATGGGTGAGGACTTTGTATGAGAATGCATCAATGAGAGTACAGGTAAATGGGAGGTTGGGTAGTTCAGTAAGCATGGGAAGGGGTTTAAGGCAGGGGTGTCCACTCTCCCAAATACTCTTTGCATGTATGCAGAACCCTTTCTATGTTCTGGTTGATGGTGGGATGGGAAGGTTGGGGGAGAGTGGAGGATATTGTGGGAATATTGTTGGTTATGTAGATGATACAACTGTTTTACTTAATGAGATTGAAGATTTAAGAAAAGTGGGAAGGGTAATTGAGATTTTTGGGAATGCTACTGGGATGAGAGTTAATAAGCAGAAATCACGGTTGTTGGAGGTAGGCGCTTGGGTAGGAGGGACCTTGGGGGAGGAGTTTGGTTGGATAACTGTAGATAGGCTAAAGATTTGTGGGATTTTGTTTTTGGCAGATGCACAGGAGAGCAGGAGGGTTAATTCAGAAATGGTAATGGACAGAGCTTTGAGTAGGCTGAGGGGTCTAAGGGCCGGGGATGTAACCTTGCATCAAAGGGTTGTGGTGGTAAATACGCTGATTTATAGTAAGGTGTGGGGAGTGGCGGAAATTTACCCATTAAGAAGTCAGGATATTATGGAAATGCAAAGAAGGGTCTTAAGGTATGTGTGGGGCTATGGGAGGGCGTGGTTGGGCAAAGATGTAGTAATGACTGCGGTAAGGCAGGGAGGACTGGGATTGATTGCATTAGGGTCTAGGGTGAAGGCGCTATATGTGAAGCAGAGGTATATTCGGGCAGCGGGGGAAAGGGGTCTTCGGGTGGGGGAGGTGATGGGGGATATCCGCAAATGGTGGGGTGGCAGGGACTTAGTGGAGTGTGAAGACATGTTGCGGTTTATGTTAAAGGTATGCAATGTTAAAAAACTCAAGGTAAAACGGTTAGTGGGTGTGGGCCGTCGTCAGGAATTAATGCAAGGGATGGCAGTGTATCCCACATATGATTGGAGAGTGATATGGGTGGAATTTAGTAAATTAAGAATACCGGCAAGAGCGAGGGAATTAGTATATAGATTTCTTATGGGGACGTTAGCATCGAAAGAGGTGCTAAGACGAATGGGTTTTGTGAAAGAGGCGTCATGCGCTTTTTTTGGGGAAGTTGAAACGGCTTTTCATGTAGTATATTTCTGTTCTGCATTGGAGGTGGTAAGATTGTGGTTGAAGAGGGTTTTCTTTTTATTGGGGGGGGGAAAGATATCACCCCTTAGGGCTTTAATGTTAGATATGGAAGGGGTACCCAAAGAGGTGGGAAGGGCTATCAGATATGTAATAGTTGATTACTTGTATGTTTCTTGGGGGATGAGGGAGGTGGAGGGGAACATTAGGATAAAAGCGCTGGCGGCGAGTTTTTATAGGACAGCATGTAGGAACAAACAATTATATGGGGGAAGGTGGGTAATTAGTTTTCCGGAGGGATATCGTGGACTTACTGTTGAACGTTTACTCCGTTTGAGTATGGGGTGAGAGGCAAGGGGTTGGTCTCTTCAGTGGTGCGCCCTCTTGGTGTGATTGGAAGCCTGGTGAGGTATGGTTGATTGGTTTGCACGGTGGTTGATGTGGGTAAAGTTTATTGTAGGAGTATGTAGACCTTATGAATTTTTGTAAAATCACAGAGTCAAAAGTTATGTGATTTTCGGTTTTTTCCCTTATTGTTATAAGAATCATTTTATATAGGAGGTTTATATTTATATGTAAAATGTGAGGTTATGTCTTATATATTTTTAATCTGAAGATAGATTTAGCCTTGTCATACACCTCTTTTTTATTATTGTATTGAATATGTACATTATGCACTATGTACGAAAATATATAAGTATTTGATGGGGTTTATATATCCCCTTATTTTGTATGGAAGGTCCTATTATATATAGAGTGTTAATCAGTAACATTAACTTTGTGTATGTGTAGGGTGTTTGGGGGAACCAATGTCTTTGGTATAGTTCTATCATAAATTGTAATATTTAGTTTATTTGCAGACAAGTCATTTAGCGATTTATTTTCTATGTATGATTTAGTTGGTTCTTATGAATAAGTGCACATACAGGTATGTGTATATTAATGCGTATATGTATACATATATGACTGCAGGACTCGTTCCTACATGTCTTATAATGACCCTGACTGTTTTTGTTTGGAAGTCTGCTGGGTTGGGTTATTTTAGTAGAAATTGTTTTCAATGGCCATTCATTAGGGAAATTAATGTATGTTATTTAGAATGGGGACTGTACATACGGGGGGGGGGGGGGTAGAAGTGTCAGCTGTGTCGGCACTGGCAATGATGAGTATTGTAAAGGAGGGTTTGAAGGTTATGTGGATTAATAATATATAAATAACAAAGTGGAAAAAATAATGCAGATTGTAGGTTTGGGTTTTCCTTGGTTATAATAATAATGATGAATATTGTTATGTTATCTTGTGTAATCTTACTTAACATAGTTACATTGGATGTAATGTATATGACAATGGGATTTATAATTTTGAGTAAGAACTGATAATGTGTTCTTTTATCTATTTAATGTATTGTGTTGTTTTAAATAAAAATATAAAAAAAAAAAAGATGCCCGGCAGGAGATGGCTGGTGGTGCCCAGGAAAACAGGGTCGTTTTGGAGCCACACCCCAGCTTTAGCTAAATAGCAAAGTGCTGGGGAACTTTAGCTTGGTGGTGGTTGCTTATACACTTGATCCACTGCAGACTGCATTGAATCTTGTTCTGGAGAGGTGTAGCACGTTTATGGTGGAGTTGGAATCATATGCGTGGTTGTTGAGTTGGTAGATTATTTCGTTGTCAAAGCGATCCTTTATGTGGGTCTTTGTGAAAGCCGCACACCCCTCAAGGAAGGTTCCTTGATGTTGGTGAGGGGCTCTTGATTTAGGGAATTGGATCTGTGCTCCAGTTCCCCGAATTAAGCCTGAATGCCTTCCACATCCCCCCCCCCCAGGCGCTGTATAATCCTCTGGGTTTAGCGCTTCCCCCTTGATTATAATAATAATAATGTGAAAGCCGCGAACATTGCGTTTGACTCTGTGAGCAGTTCACTGATGAAAGGTATTATGTTGTTTGTTGATGGCTTTAGACCCTGTATATTTGCAAAGAAAAATGTCGTCGTGTTGATAGTATATAGGAGAAGGCTTTGTTTGCCGGCACTAATATCTGTTGTCCTAGAGTGGAGGCCACAGACTGTGCCTCCACTCCAGAAGTGTTTTGAGTTGGTGTACGATTTCTGTCATTCCATGCCAGCTTTTTTTTCTTCCTTGCTCAAAAAAAACTCTGTCTCTGGAGTGGTTCTGGCTACCATGGTTTGTTTCCCATAGTCTAAGTAATCTGTATGTCCTTGTGCCCTTGTGCCTGACAGTATGTAACATTGTCATTCCTGGACTGAAGAGTGACACATTTCAGGGTGAAATAAATTACAAGATTTGCATTCTCATGTTGTCATGTGGGCGAGACATGTTTTGGGATGGTCAAATTTGCACGTCTCACCTATTTTCCCAGATATTCCATGCCTGCAGATACCCAAAGCATAGAATTTATATAGATTTGATTTCTGTTTACCATGATTTTTCATGGCTGCGTTTCCTACTGGTACATTTTTTTCTGACTCCCAACTATCTACAGCACCTGTTCTAACAATAGTGCTTCCATTTGTTTCTATTGGCAGTGTATCAACACTATTCCTCGAAGAATCATCCATTTTTTTTTTTGCCATCTCCAATAGTATTGCTATTTTGTAACACTGGAATTCGCATATCTTTGTCTATACCTATGTGCTTGTTAAAGAACTGCACACACTGTACTGTGCACCCTCCTGACATTCACTGTACTGTGCACCATCTTGACACACGCTGTAATGTGCACCCTCTTGACACTCACTGTACTGTGCACTCTCTTGACACACACTGTGCTGTGCACCCTCTTGACATTCAATGTATTGTGCACCCTCTTGACACACACTGTACTGTGCACCCTCTTGACACTCACTGTACTGTGCACCATCTTGACACACTCTGTAATGAGCACCCTCTTGACACTCACTGTACTGTGCACTCTCTTGACACACTGTGCTGTGCACCCTCATGACATTCAATGTATTGTGCACCCTCTTGACACACTGTACTGTGCACCCTCCTGACATTCAATGTATTGTGCACCCTCTTGGCACACACTGTACTGTACACCCTCTTGACACTCACTGTACTGTGCACCCTCCTGACATTCAATGTATTGTGCACCCTCTTGACACACACTGCACTGTGCACCCTCTTGACATTCAGTGTGTTGTGCACCCTCTTGACACACACTGTACTGTGCACCCTCTTGACATTCAAAGTATTGTGCACCCTCTTGACACACACTTCTGTGCACCCTCAGGACATTCAATGTATTGTGCACCCTCTTGACACACTGTACTGTGCACCCTCCTGACATTCAATGTATTGTGCGCCCTCTTGGCACACACTGTACTGTACACCCTCTTGACACTCACTGTACTGTGCACCCTCCTGACATTCAATGTATTGTGCACCCTCTTGACACACACTACTGTGCACCCTCTTGACATTCAATGTATTGTGCACCCTCTTGACACACACTGTACTGTATACTCTCTTTACGCTCACTGTACTGTACACTCTTTATTCTTAATGTGCTATGCACTCTCTCTCAATACTCACTCTACTGTATGCTCACTTTTCACTCTACACTCACTCTACACCACATGACAGTACTGGAGAAGGTCCCTAGCAGGAGTCACTGACTGACAAAAACTAGCACTATACCCTGGAAATCGGCATCCAGTGCCGGCATCCCTCGTTCAGGATATATCCCTCTTCCTACTATTTTTTTCATGAATACCCAGCTGGATACAAACAAGTAAAGTATATAAATTAATGTTAGTCATTTTCTCAAACAGGTGTGAGATTAACACTTCACTGCCAGTATAATAATCATCAAAACAAGTGTATGTTTGTAAGTCCGTAGCTCGATTGCTAACGCATTCAGCTCACACACTGATGTCTGCAGGTCGATTCCCGGTAAGGGTGGAAACATTAGAACGTGTTTTCTTAAGGCACCTGCTGTCCATGTTCGCCTGGGTACCTGGGTGTTAGTCAACTGGTGTGGGTCGCATCTTGAGACAAAATTGACCTAATTTACCAGAAATGCTCTGCATAACGAGGGTCTTTCTGTAGCAGTATATTATTTGATGTCAGCTACGCCTGTATTCCTTGTACATGCACTTGTAGAAATAAAGATTATTATTATTATTATTATTATTATTATTATTATTATTATTATTATTATTATTATTATTATTATTATTATTATTAGTAAGTGTGCGGAGTTTCATCCATTCTCTTGTTGGAATACTCCAGACCTTGCTGAACCCAGATCTTGCTTAAAAAACAGGCCATGCTAGCAAATCCAGACCTTGTTGAAAAATCCATACCTTGCCGGAAAACTAAAGACCTGCTAGAAGATTCAAAACCTGCTGGAAAACTTCACACCTGCTGGAAAGTTCCAGAACAGGAAAACTCCAGACCAAGTGGAAAGTTCTAGACCTGGAAAGCTCCAGACCCGCTGGGAAGCTCCAGATCTGAAAAACTCCAGACCTGTTGGAAAGCTCCAGACCTGGAATACTCCAGACCTGCTGGAAAACTCCAGACCTGGAATACTCCAGACCTGCTGGAAAGCTCCAGACCTGGAAAACTCTAGACCTGCTGGAAATATTAAATGAGGTGTATCCGATGATGGGAATTTAAAATTGCTATACATGTATAATCCCACTAACACAACTAAGCGATATTGATATTAAATATAACCAAAATAGGAGTATTTCTCTTCCTGTGTATATTCAAACCTCACTGAATTACGTATACTTTAATGAAGTATTTTGATGCTGGTAAAGGGCTCTTAACCTAAAGAATTGGAGCTAATCTCCCTTTCCTTGAATCGAATCCTGATGCCTCTCATTTCCTTGGCGCTCTGTAACCTCTGTGGGCTTAGCACTCCCCTCCAACGCGTACAATAATAATTTGAAATATTTGGAAAGAATTTCCCACTCTCATAATTATCATTTTGTTGTCCCTTACATTTTTTGAAGCCAGTTATAGCTTAAACACTCTGAGTTGAGTAGGAATTAACTAAATAATGTAAACAAGTGTGGTGCAATACTTGCCCTTGCGGACCTCCACGGTCAGTCCTGTGACTTCCCCGGCCTCGACCCCCAACCCACTCTGACGGCCTTGTCAAGCACCAACACAACGCAATGTCACAAGCTACAGATTATATATATATATATATATATATATATATATATATATATATATATATATATATATATATATATATATATATATATATATATATATATATATATATACGTACATACATACGTACATACATACGTACATACATACATACATACATACATACATACATACGTACATACATACATACATACATACATACATACATACATACATACATACATACATAGGTTGATATAGATTTATAGTATATCTAATAAATTTATAAGCAGATTAACTATATACTCAAAATTGTGAATAAATATAAAGATTAAAAGCATCATTATCTTTATTATTTTTGTTATTATTATTATTATTATTATTATTATTATTATTATTATTATTATTAGTAGTAGTAGTAGTAGTAGTAGTAGTAGTAGTAGTAGTAGTAGTAACAGTAACAGTAGTAGTTTTCTTTATCTCTTACTTCTTACTTTCTTCTTCTTATTTGTCTTCTTTCTTCTTCCTCCTCTTTTTCTCAATAATAATAATAAAATATTATTATTATTATTATTATTATTATTATTATTATTATTATTATTATTGTTGTTGTTGCTATTGTTATATAAAGCGCTAAACCCGTCTGGAACGACATGGTCAAACATCCTAGCATGCCAAGATTAGAGGATGCCAATGAAGGGCTCTTGATGCAATGAACTGGAGCTACCATTCCCTTCCTCGGATCGAATCTGATTAATATCTTAACATTTCTCAGGCATTGTGTGATCCTTACGGGTTTAGCGTTTCCCAATGAATATAATAATAATAATAATAATAAGAAGAAGAAGAAGAAAAAGAAGAAGAATATATATGTTGTGCCTTAATAGGTAAAATTGGTCACTTAACAAGAACTCATTTAAAATTAGGTCCTTTCTAAAAAAATTCTCTTATACGTTTAAAGATATATTTTTTTTCATTTATGTTAATGTAAAAATTAATAATTTTGTACCAAAATAACCTTAAAAAACTTACCTAACCTTATTATAACAAGAACAATTTATTTTAGTATAATCCAACTAAAAAATTTTTTGATAAGTTTACAATAATTTAATAATAAACAAACACAATGAAACATACATTTTTCGTTAGGTTCACGATGATTTTTGCAAAATTACTGTATATCCAAATTTTTGCTTGCCTTATTCGGCAAGAAGAGCATTGCTATTTAAGCCAAAATCTCAAGTATTACTTGTCCAGCAGCCGCAGCCTCAGAAGGGGCTGCGGCTGGTGATAGACCCGCACTACACTACTCTGAGAAAACTTCACATCACTCCTTCAATTGCTGCCTTGCAACATTGGTTAGATCCTGATGACGCACTGAGAAGTGTGAAAGTACTTAAGCTTAAGATTTCCACCCCCGGTAATATATATATGTATATATATATATATATATATATATATATATATATATATATATATATATATATATATATGTGTGTGTGTGTGTGTGTGTGTGTGTGTGGGTGTGTGTGTGTGTGTGTGTGTGTGTGTGTGTGTGTGTGTGTATTAACAGATCGGCCGATTCCCATCAAGGCAGGGTGGCCCGAGAAAGAAAAACTTTCATCATTCACTCCATCACTGTCCTGCCAGAGGGGTGCTTTACACTACAGTTATAAAACTGCAACATTAATACCCAGTGTGGACACTGTACTTCCCATCTGCAGGACTCAAGTCCTGCCTGCCGGTTTCCCTGAATCCCTTCATAAATGTTACTTTGTTCACACTCCAACAGCACGTCAAGTATTAAAAACCATTTGCCTCCATTCACTCCTATCAAATACGCTTACGTATGCTTGAGAGGTAGTAGGTTGGTAGACAGCAACCACCCAGGGAAGTACTACCATCCTGCCAGGTGACTGTGAAACAGAAACCTGTAACTGTTTTACATGATGGTAGGATTGCTGGTGTCTTTTTTCTGTCTCATAAACACGCTAGATAACAGGTATATCTTGCTACTTCTACTTACACTTACGTCACACTTCACAGTCATGCACATCATATATATATACATGCACGCATCTAGGATTTTCTTCTTTTTCTTAATAGCTCTTGTTCTTTTTTTTCTCCCCTCTATTGTCCATGGGGAAGTGGAAAAGAATATTTCCTCCGTAAGCCATACGTGTCGTATGAGGCGACCGAAATGCCGGGAGTAATGGACTAGTAACCCCTTCTCCTGTACACACTTACTAAAATGAGAAGAAAAACTTATATATATATATATATATATATATATATATATATATATATATATATATATATATATATATATATATATGTTTGTATGTATGTATGTATAACCAGGAAAAACTAAAACACAGTACTCTTTAAGCAGTGGAAAGGATCAACATGTACATAATGACTACATACAAGTATGTCTTTTGTGTGTGCGTAACTATTTTTCCTATATTTGCCCTGGCCTCATCAAGGTCAGTGCAATATGAAGGAAGAGAGAGAAAGAGAAAGATAACTGAGGGACCCACTAAAAAGAACTATCACTCGTGACTGCCTAGATTCATAGCTATAAATAAAGCGAGGACAAGTGAGCAGAATGGCAGAGAGGAGAATCCAACACTATGTCCAGCACGTAGACTCCATTTACGACCACTCCTTCAATTCCTACATGCTCTCACCCTGGCTGCCCTCACCCTGGCTGCCCTCACCCTGGCTGCCCTCACCCTGGCTGCCCTTCTCCCTGGCTGCACTTACGATGACTGTCCTCTCCCTTGCTGCCTTCATATTGGTTTTTTAAAATGATGGTTGCCCTCCTTTATCACCCTGTATGCCGCCCTTTAACATCTTAATGCTCTCACCCTGGCTGTCCTCCTTCAGTGTCCTAATGCTCTCATTCTAGCTGCCTTCCCTAAGCACCCTCGCTCTCTTCCTTTAGCACCCTGGCCGACCGTATTTCAGTACCCCGATGCCTTATTTCGGCTCATCTCATCTCCTAACATAACAAGAGTGATAACACACTAGAACTCATGCAGTCATCATTGGAATAAGAAGAAGAAGAAGAAGAAGAAGAAGAAGAAGAAGAAGAAGAAGAAGAAGAGGAAGAAGAAAGAGGAGAAAGAAGAAGCCCTTTTCTCAGTTTTCATCGACGTCTTAACTAAAATGACTTTAGTGCAGAAACTACGATTTCCACCTTTTACAAATGATGTCACCCCTTCCCTTCCCTCTACCTCCTTTACGTCAATATAAATTTGTCATGCAGTGTTGTGTTGCCCACACGGGCTTAGTGTGTTTTGGTGAATGTGATGATAATAATAATAATAATAATAATAATAATAATAATAATAATAATAATAATAATAATAAATCTTAAGGTATTCCACATGACGTGTTATAATTTATATAGTTGCTGGTTTTAATTTTCACAGATTTACTGTGAACCCCATAACCATCCTGTGGGCAATATTCACCCTTCACCCATCCTGTGGGAGGTAGTCAAACCATTACAGAAGCGCATAATGGGTCCAGGGACTGTGGACTAACACTGTTAACTAAGTAAGTTACAGAAGTAATGAGCCATTACGAATTGGTTAAATTAATTGCAATAATACTAAGTTGTTTGCTTAGTCATGTATTCAGTTCAAAAATACTATAATGTAGCTTATACTGTACGTGATCACGAACTGTTTATTATTCCTTTAATGGCTAGCAAGTTATTGTTGTATTTATACAAGTAACAGTGGCAAAATTTAGGTATTTTTCCTGATCTGACATAGAGATGTAAGCCTCCTTTGCTGATGATACCAGAATTTGCATGACAGTGTCCTCCATTGAAGACACTGCAAAACTCCAAGCGGACATTAACCAAGTCTTTCAATGGGCGTCAGAAAACAATATGAAGTTCACCGAAGACGAATTTTGATTACTCCGCGAGGAAATGTAAACTGAATAGGAGTATAAAACAAATTCCAACCACACAATAGAACGAAAAACTAATGTGAAGGCCCTGGGAGTAATTATGTCAGAGGATCTTACTTTCAAAGATCACAATAATGTATCTATCACATCTGCTAGGAAAAATGATAGGATGGATAATGAGAACCGTCAAAACTAGGGATGCCAAGCCATTGATGACTCTCTTCAAACTGCTTGCTGTATAGCCCTTGTGGCTTAGCGCTTCTTTTTGATTATAATAATAATAATTCAAACTGCTTGTTCTCTCGGCCCCTTTCAGGGCAGGCGAAATTACAGACCTGAAGAATATATTGAGAACCTTCACTGCGCTTGTAAATACAAAAAAACACCTAAATTACTGGGAACGGTTGAAGTCCCGTTACCTGCACTTTTTGGAACGTAGGCGAGAGAGATACATGATAATATACACTTGGAAAATTCTAGAGAGATTAGTCCCAAATCTGCACAGGGAAATCACTTCCTATGAAAGCAAAAGACTCGGCAGACGGTGCAACATCCCCCAAATGAAAAGCAAGGGCGTCATGAGTATGCTAAGAGGTAACACAGTAAGTGTCAGGGGCCCAAGACTGTTCAACTTCCTTCCAGCATACATAAGGAAGATTACCAATAGACCCCTGGCTGTCTTCAAGAGGGACCTGGACAGACACTTAAAGACAGTACCTGACCACCCGGGCTGTAGTTCGTACGTCGGTTTGCATGCGGCCAGCAGTAATAGCCTGGTTGATTAGTCGCTGATCCACTGCTAGGCCCAATCATAGACCGAGCCGCGAGGGTATTAACCCTCGAAACCCCCCCTCCCCCCCGGGTATACTCCAGGTATAATATGTATCTGAATTCACGATTCCTTTTTGCATTCCAGCGCATGATGACACAAGGTGTGACAACAGGTCCTCGGGCATTATTATTATTATTATTATTATTATTATTATTATTATTATTATTATTATTATTATTATTATTATTATTATTATTATTATGGGGGAACGCTAAACCGAACGGGATTATACAACGCCTGTGTGGGGGGGAGAGTGGAAGGCATCCAGGCTTAATTCAGGGAATTGGAGCACAAACCCAATTCCCTAGATCAAGAGCCCCTTACCAGCATCAAGGAACCTCCCTTGAGGGTAGTTCCTCGGGCAAAATTGGCATTTAGTTAGGTCTACCATCAGCTGGTGTTGCAAACTCTCAGAGATACCCGTAATGATTGTATAGTTGAAGCCGGGCAGGAATAACACCCAACAGTCTGCTGGTTTTGATGGATGTGCCATAGGCATGATAGAGCGATGATGGCTGGACTTGAAGGCATTAATTCCATCATGCATTTGGCAACCATTGTGAGAGGGAATCTATAAAAGGCATATTTAGACTCCACTGTCAAAATTTCTACCATACCTGTGTCTGGCTTGTGACACGAGGATTTCACTCCTGAATTATGGAATGAAAGCATTTATGAATGATAGGGAATCACTTACAATCAAGGTATCATCTTTAAATAAATGGACACATTTGAGTGCAAGAAGTAAAGCAATCAGTTTAGTTTGGAGGATGGAAGCTCATTAGTTGATGCTCTCTCTCCATTTTTTATACGAATTTAAAGGCCAACATCACTCTGCATAACAATGGTACCGCCAGCTGCAGTAGTGGGCTAGTGAACGGAGTCAGAGACATACATAATTTGTTGAAATGTTGTGTGACTAAGCCATCAATACAACTTCAAGTCATAATGCTTAGTTTTAAGAAAAAACTTTTAATGCTATATAGGGCATTATTTTTTTTTTGGGGGGGGGGGAGAGGAGGAGGGAAGTAAGTGAAGGATAAGGATTTGGAGAAAGGCAATTTCTTAAGATGCCTAATGGTACAAGGAAGTGCCGAAGTTGCCTTACTAGACATACGTCATATATTTGATTCATTTGGAGGTCAATTCTAGTTTTGACGATCCATGTGGCGCGCTCCTCTGTAGTGAAGAAAATTTGGGGAACGTCTGTCAAAGTTTTGATGAAATTACCTGAACTTATGAACACCGATGAGGGCGTTTCTTTCCATGACTCGATCTCTGATGCTTGAAATGTCAAGTTCTCTCCTCATGTTTAGTATTTTAATCATACAGGAATATCTTAGGATGATCCTGGACGCTTCCCTACTTCCTTGTGGAGTGCCTAATTAAAAGTCTTTAATTACATTGTTAATGCCCCTAGAACATGTTCACTGTTATAAAGGCACACTAATCAAGGTAAAGTGGTTATGAGCTATTTACAGTATGCAAAGTTAGGGTGTTTTTCCAGGTATGTATGACAATAAATGTATGGGTGATAACAAGGGCTAATAGCTTCCTTCTTGAAAGAAGTCAGTGGCTTCTTCGTTCCATTACAGAGAAGCTTCCTTCTCAGGTGGGGGACCTCGAATATTCGTATCATTGTAAAATTATATTCTTGTGAATAAGAATAGCACTTAGTACACTCAGAGGCGGCTCCTTAAGCTTAGGGGTAACAATCTGACTGGAAGATGTGGGGGGGGGGGGGCGGGGGGACTTGTCATGAAGCAGTGTTATTACTATTTTTATATGGGGCTTTTGAAGGCTAACGGAATACAATGAAGTTATTTCAGACAATAAATCTTAAGAATGTGCGAAGTATTAGCTCTCTAGGTAAACTCCAGGTATATACACTAGAAGTTACCTTGTGTTCAAGACGCTTATATATTCACTTAAGCCTGGCTGGCGCCTATTTAAATTGAAATAATATTAATGCTAACTTAAAGTTATTATTGCTAACTTGAAGTGGCTCGATTGCTAGCGCACTCAGCTTACACACTGAGGTCAGGGGGTCAATCCCCAGTACAGGTGGAAACATGAGGACGTGTTTCCTTAAGACACTTGCTGTCCATGTTCACCTATAAGTAAAATAGGTACCTGGGTGCTAATCAACTGGTGTGGGTCGCATCCTTGGGACAAAACTGACCTAATTTCCGGAAATGCTGTGCATAATAAGGGACTCTCTATATAGTAGAATGTCATTGATGTCAGCTACTGTAATCCTTGTACATATACGTGTAGAAATAAAGATTATTATTATTATTATTATTATTATTATTATTATTATTATTATTATTATTAACAGTACAAATTAGCTAGTCTATTATAGAAGTTTAAAATCACCGCCCGTCAGGCGCAAGGGAATGTTAGTTTCTTAAACAAGAGTCAGGTTCTAGAGTATATAAGTATTAATATTTTAATATATTTGGCAAAATTTCCAAATTAATTGCCTGAAATAGTTTTATTGTAATATTTTGATTCACTCCTGGCATGGTTATTTCTATTACATTACTTTATATACATTAAAGAAGATATACTGAAGGAAGTGTCGCCAGTGTAAGTTTCAAGGCTGTAAGTGCGCAGTGGCACACACAGCAGCTCACATACAGTTTTTAGCCATTTTCGGCCACGAATCTCGAGGAAAGGAGGAAGCAGGCATTAATAAGGTAGCGTTTCCATCTGTGGCAGCCTCCAGGATACAGTAGAGGGAGACAGGAGGAGAAAGAAGAGTTTTGAAGTTTGTGATAGATGTGTGAGAGCAGACGGCCCTGACTACTGGTGTCTTGCACCACCATCACTTTAACTTCACCACCAGCACCACCACCTTCATCCAAACACTCCTCAAGCACATTACAGTATGTATATCTCCTTTAAGCACGTTCACTGAACCTCCACTCCCTCCTGGTATAGCCAAGTCACTCATGTATTTGGGAGGAAAAAATCGTCCAGGGTTTTATTCCAGGCTATTCACACTCACGTGGTTATTTAAAACTGTTGTCGATTAAGTATAATTTCTGTCCCATATTAAGTCATCTCCAGGGTTTAGTTATTCATGAAAATTTGTGTATAGATTTGTATTTCCGGGTTTGGCACTTCTAGTGACCCAGTATCTTTTATCAGTGTCACTCAGAGTCGCATTCAACTTATATGCAAGAAATATCACTTATATTCACTATAATTGAAGCTAGCATGTTATATTGATAATCAGTATGATAGTATTATGTCAGTTGAAGTAGCTTTTCCTTGAGCTGTCTTATAGGAATTAGTAAGTTTATTCAGGTACAGGTACACACAAATAATTACATAAATTATCATACATAGCATGTGTAGACTACCCAGGATAACTCGAAAAGTTAGACAAAGTGACTTATTTCCATTGATGTTCATGTAATATCTTATTATTTAGACCTTAAAACAGTTAAGTAACTCAACTGTGTGAATTACAGTTATAATGAAAGGAGATATACTAGGAATAAGGTAAACTGAGAGGATCAGATCACAGTAATAGGTACATGTATGTTACACTAATAAGTACATGTTTGTTAGACATACAAGAAATCATTCTCCTCCCTTTCTGTAGCTTTATTAAGTACCTTTTAGCCCTCTTCCTGAACTGGCTCATGCTGTTACAGGCTTTGACATGTGCAGGCAATCCATTCCACTCCTTTATTATAAAGCTGTATAATAAAAGGTATTTGAAGTCTTACACCTACTGTGGGTACTATAACGTTGTGTTCCCTTACCCTAATAATGTACTTGTTTTGGTTCCCAGCCCTGACAAACTAGCAGCAAGATAATCTGGACTGCTTGTGAGCAATTTTGTGTGTGTAATTTAACTTCACTTGTGTGTAATTTAACTTCACTTGTTTTACTCGGTCTTCAACATTCAGCATATCCAGTTGTTGTAATTCCTGGCCTGCATGCACTCCTCGATGTAGGTCCAGGATGACTCGCCATTTTGTTCTGGGTGATCTGTAGTCTATCTTTCATTTATTTTTTTTCTTAAGGCAGAGCACCATGAAGAGCAAGAGTAATCTGTATGGCATTGTGTGAGAGCTAGACTTAGGGTCCTGCTAGCCTCAGTAGGTAGACACTGTGCCTGTCTATAGAGGAACTTTAAGTCTGCCATTTGCTGTATTTACTACACACTTCCCTATCAATTCTCCTGACATGCTTGGGTCAATGGGGATTCCCAAATATTTAACCAAAGATGCTGAAGTGATGGGTTCTCCATTGCACTGGACATTAAAATTATTTACCCTTTTCAGTTTATTTTTTGTGCCAAAGAGTATGGCTTCTGTTTTCCCAAGGTGTAACAATTTGTTGTCTACTAACCATTTGCTGCAGAACTCTAGTTCTAGTGACAACATTTGCTATATCTTGTGGGTCTTCACCTGACACTTAACAAAGTACTGTTGTCTGCATACAACAGAAGCTTACACCTGACACTGATGGTCATGTCATTCACTTACAGGGGGTGCCTTGAATATAAGATTGAAAGAACACTGCAGCAGGCCTAATGATCCATACTAGGCAGGTTCAGTTCACTCCTTCGTGCACCCACAAATCTACCTGTCTGGTCTGTATTTAAAGCTATCCACAGTTCTTGGCTCAATGATGCTACCTGGGAGTTTGTTCCATTTGTCTATAACTGTTGACAAACCAGTACTTCCCAATATCCTGTTTTGGTTGGATATTTTCAACATGCTCTATGTATCCCCTTTATCCCTGTTTTCTATTTGTATACTTAAATCATATCTCCCCTAATTCTATGCTTTTCCAAAGAGTACCTATTTTCAAAGAAAAGGTTTCAAATACATATACAATTTATTTATTGTGTAATATGGAAAAGAGAACTTGAACAGCATAATCTGATTGAGATCAAACCTAAGATATATAAAGTTGACATATAGCCTTAGGACTTATGTTATTTGTACTTTATATATGAAGCCAAGAATTCTGTTAGCTTTATTGTGAACACTTACAAACTGTTGTCTTGGCTTAAGATTTCTGCTAACCAGAACTCCCAGACCTTTGACTAAGATCTACATTTTGTTCATAAGAGCCATAATTATTTCCTTTGGCTGCATTCTACTGCATTTGCCACTTTTCCATCCATATCATCCTGTCCAGATCATCCTGTAGCCTTAGTGTCTACGTCAGAAATTATTTGACATTATATTTTAGCGCCATGAAAAAGCTTTCATCGCAATTTATTCCTACAGCAATGTTATGTAGATAGCGAACAAAGATCCCATCGCTAACCCCTGTAGCACACCACCACTCGTAATGAGTCCCTATTCTGATTTCTCCCCATTAGTGCAAACTGTTGCCTATCAGTCAGCCATTCCTTGACCCAGGAGATAATTTCTCCTGTCTCTTATGTGGAACTTTATCAAAGGCCTTGCTGAAGACCAAATACACAATTCCATACTCTTTATCTTGGTCTTCCACCTTGAATATCTTAGTGAAAAAGGTTAGTAAATTTCTACAGTCCCTTTGTAAAACCATACAGAGATTTACTGATCAAATTGTAAAACCATACTGAGATTAATTGATCAAATTATTTTTTTCAATGTGGCTTCAAATTGCATCAGCAAGTATTGATTCCATCAACTTTCCCACAGTTGTGGTTATGCTGATTGGTTGTAATATGTTGAAGAGCTTAGCTAAGTGTTTGCCAAGTTCCTCCTTACATTCTATTAGAACCTTTGAGAACAGCTCATTAGGGTCCTGTGACTTTGTTTGGCTTCAGTTTGTTTAGTTGTTTGAGGATGATGTCTGGTGACTTTAATATTGCATAATTTATTTTTGTCGTGACCAGTGTAATTATTGATTTTTAGGATTTCGTTTGTATCCTCTTGTGTAAACACAAAGGAAATAAGTATTGAAAATGGTACTCATTTCTTCATCACTAACAGTAAGCTGACCCGAGTTGCATTTAAGTGGGCCTGTCTCTTTCCCTAATTTTATTCATATATATCTGTACCTGAAAGAAGCAGTTAAGATTATAAGTGGGATTTGGCTGAGTGGCGAAAGTACTGTGTACTTTGATATAGAATGTGCAGGTTCGAATCCTGCTGTGGTCTGTGTGTGTGTTTCAGTAGATGACTTGGATTTGTGTAGCACGGGTCAGTAGGCCTGCTGCAGTGCTCCTTCTGTCTTACGTTCTTTTGATTGGTCATTGATTTCCGCACAACCATAGTTTCATATTCTCTCTTGGCTTTTCTTATTTCTTTTTTTTACTTTTCTTAAATTGAATACATTGGTCAATAGGGTGACCCACACCTCTTTTTTCTTTTTTCCTTTCTTTTTTACCCAAGAGATGTTTGCATCTGTTGTTTAACCATTATGGGCATTCATGTTTGATCTACATTTTCTATTAGGAATACATGCAGCATGGCCAGCATAATCCAACTCTATAGCTGTATAAAATATGAAGTACCTGTAACATAATGATGGTGGAAGTACAGTAGAAGCACCTTGACAATTCTAGACTGTCCAACCTAAGCCTAACTTATATGTATTTATAGGTTAAATAGATAAAATAGTTTCATTTTGCTAAACATAGTTGTTAGTAGGCTAATACATAGGTCATTGGAGGCAGGGTTTTCTTCAGTACACTATACAGTATATATTTTGCAAAGCAGATGTCCATTTTTTTTTAAATTCTTTCAGTTTATTATAACAAAACAATGGGAATAAAATATTCATTGATAATGCTAACTTACTGTTGACATACATTCAAGGGTCTCATTAACCCTTTGACTGTTTTGGTCGTATATATACGTCTTACGAGCCAGTGTTTTGGACGTATATATACTCAATAATTCTAGAGGCTTCAAATCGAGCAGGGAAAAGCTGGTAGGCCCACGTGTGAGAGAATGGGTCTGTGTGGTCATTGTGCACCACATCAAAAAAATCCTGCAGCATGCAGTGCATAATGAGAAAAAAAACTGACCGTTTTTTTTGGATTAAAGCGCCGACTTTGAGGTGTATTTTCGTATAGTATTTATCGGTGTATTCACGTTTTCATGGTCTCGTGATAAAATGGAAAACATATTGCAGAAATAGAGATGATTTGGATTAGTTTCATTATGAAAACGACCTTGAAATTGAGCTCAAAGTATTGGAAATGTTCGATTTTTAGCATTGTTCAAGAGTAAGCAAATAACACCACACATCCAATACACATCAACTGGGGAGTCTTATACTCTTTCACTAGTGCACTGATATTATTTATACCATTTTTACAATAATTCAGTAGTCTGCATAACAGTAAATTTTGTATTTTTTGTATGAATAAAAAATCAAAATAGAAAGCAATAGTAATATAAGAGGGGTCTAGAGACGTGACTGATGAACAGAAGATATGTTATTTTAGTGCCAAGAATGTCTACATTGTTTATTCTGGACCCTATTTTGAAATTGGCATCTTTTTTAATTTGCGTGAAATTGGCCAAATTGCCAATTTCTGACCACTTTATTGGGTAGTTCAAATCGGTAAATGGGCGGTTTCTTGTACTCATTTGATATAAAAAATGGAGTTTTAAAGAAATAGCTATGAGTTTGGCCAACTGGAACAACGGAATTGGCCAAAAACAGGGCTCATTCTGTGAAATCGCCAATGCGTATGTCACCAAGACTGTCAACTTCATGGGAGTGTAATTCTGCGAGTTTTCGACCAAATTTTGTACTTTTGGTGTCATTACCATCAGGAAAAGCTTCTTTATCATATCACAAGAATTTTTTTTTTTTCCAAAAATTTTGCAACATAGAATGACAGTTTCAGAAAGGGGCTTGCGACAGTCAAAGGGTTAAATAAATTTCTTTAGATAATCTTAGTTTGAAAGTTCAGCCAGTTATGAGTTTCCCCAAGTAGTGATGGCTCCAAGGTAGTGGTTTACTCGCCCATTTTCCTGCTTTCCCTGGAATTTCCGAAGGTTTTATAATTGTATGAGGAGGTGGGGAGGTTGTTTCCAAAAGGAAAAAATAATTTTTTTTTTTATATTAGCAGTTATGCAGATAGACTTGTATAAGATCTACCTGCCATCTTGCATGCTCATGAAACAGAGAATGTCAGTGTTGGGACAGTACCCAGTCCAGCTGGATTTTTTTTTTTTTATAATAAAGCTTCTCCTCTTTCCCTCCACCAATTTTTTTAAAGATCTCTTTTCATTTTCATTTTTTTTTATTTTTTACTTTATGTAATGCTTTTATAATTAGCCTAAAAGGTTCCCCCATGTGCTACATAATTACAAAGGAATCATTGATAAAAGATTTATCCAGTGTATTACACCTGCTCATCTAGTAGCATATCAGGCACATCCCAAGTACAAAAGCACTAAATTGACCATGAATCGAAAACAGGAAAGCTGGTAGATGGCTCTGACAGCTCAATGAAGAACTATTTACTGCTTTTGCTTTTCCTCTATTCAAATTCAAATTCAAGTTTATTCTCTATAAGGGTTACAATGTGGGTTTTACAGGTTTTGGGTATTGTGTGGTTTACATGTTATAAAATACTAATTACAGAGGGGGCCACTAGGACACAGCCTGGCTAGGCATTTCGAGCAGACTTAGATTAATTCTTAACATTAAATCCTTACAGATTATGGTATTAAGGCTAAGTGACTACATCATGATTTGTGAGTTTAGCAATGTGAATGCTTTTGTTTTGGCACAATACAAAGTTTCTATATTGGAGTATCATAGGCAAACTTATGACTAGTTAGGATTTATTATTTTAAGATTAAGATTAGTATTTCTGGGTTTATAGTCAGTGGGTAAGTGAGTGTAATTGTGAACCACCAGGTGATTATCATGTAGTTAGCTGTCGGGGTGGATCAGGGAGATAAGATGTTTTCTAACTGTAGCTTTGAAAGTGATGAATGTGTCTGCAGTTCTAGAGTTTTCAGGTAGGGTGTTCCAGATTTTAGGTCCTTTGAAATACATTGAATTTTTGTAAAGATTTAGTTGAACACGGGGAATGTCATAGAGATGTTTGTGTCTGGTGTTATGCCTGTGGATCCTGTCACAACTATCAAGAAAGCATTTTAGGTCAAGGTTAATATTGGAATTTAAGGTCCTGTAGATATAGACTGCACAGTAGTAAGTGTGGATGTTCTGAACAGGGAGTAAGTTTAGATCTATGAAGAGTGGGTGGGGTATGTTGCCAGGGATGGGATTTAGTGATTATTCTTACTGCGGCTTTTTGTTGGGTTATTATTGGCTTTAGGTGTGTTGCTGCAGTTGAACCCCAAGCACAGATAGCATAGGTGAGGTATGGATATATAAGTGAATGGTGTAGTGTGAGAAGGGCAGTTTGTGGCACGTAGTATCGTATCTTGGGGAGGATCCCCACCGTTTTGGATACTTCTTTTGTGTGTTGGATATGGGTGCTGAAATTTAGGTTGTTGTCGAGGTATAGGCCAAGGAATTTGCCCTCATTATGTCTGGCAATTAGAGTGTTGTCGATCTTAATGCAAAGTTGTGCAACACCTGCTCTGCTACCAAGCATAATATAGTAGGTTTTGCCAGTGTTAAGTGTAAGTTTATTGGCCGTCATCCAAGTCGATATTTTGAGCAGCTCTTCGTTAACAATGGTGTTGAGGGTGGCAAGATTAGGGTGGGAGATGACATAAGTCGTGTCGTCAGCAAAGAGAATGGGTTTCAGGTGTTGGGATGTTTGGAAGATCATTGATGTAAATGAGGAAGAGCAGGGGTCCAAGGACACTTCCCTTGCAGAACTCCAGTATCAAGTGGCCGTATTGATGAGGCTGTGTCTTTAATGGTGACATACTGATACCTATTAGAAAGGTAGGATTTAAAATATGCAAGCGCATGGCCTCTTATACCATAGTGGTCAAGTTTGTGGAGTAGGATGCCGTGGTCTACTGTGTCGAACGCTTTTCTTAGGTCAATAAAAATTCCTAGCGGATATTCCTTATTTTCCAATGCTGTGTAAAGCAGGTCTAGCATTTTTATAATTGCATCATTAGTGCTTTTATTTTTCCTGAATCCAAATTGGCAGGGGTTGAGTATGTTTTGTGATGTTATAAATGAATACAGTGGACCCTCGACCAACGTTGGCATCGTCTAACGTTAAATCCGACTAGCGATACATTTTAATGCAAAAATTTTGCCTTGACTAGTGCTAAAAAACCCAACCAAAGCTATTCGTTCCGTTCGAGACGCGTCCGCTTTGGCCTGAGCGCGCCTCACTTGTCCTGTGGGTGCCAGTGTTTACAAGCCAGCCAGCCACCACGATCCCATCCAAACATACAATCGGAACATTTCATATTATCACAAGTCCTAATGGAAAGGGATTCCCCTTCTAAACACTAAGACCATCAACACTCGCCCCTCCTCCCATCCCATCAATCATAACCAGATCTTCAATAAAGGTAAGTGTCATGTAACTGTGCATGTCTTCTTCAGTTTGTGTGTATTAAAATTAATATTTCATGTGTAAAAACAATTTTTTTTTCATACTTTGGGGTGTCCTGGACGGATTAATTTGATTTCCATTATTTCTTATGGGGAAAATTAACTTGACTAATGATAATTTTGACTAACGATGAGCTCTAAGGAACGGATTAATAGCGTTAGTCGAGGGTCCACTGTATAGTCTCCTGTGCACGAGTTTCTCGAAGATTTTGGATAGCAATGGTAAGTTTGATATTGGCCTATAGTTGTTTACGTCTGTAGGGTCACCACCTTTATGTATTGGTGTAACCCTTGCTGTCTTGAGTAGTGTCGGGAAAGTGCTAGTTTCTAGTGACTTGTTAAAAAGTAATGTAATTGCATGCGAAAGGACATGGGCCGCTTGCTTGTACAATAATAGTGGGACGTGAGACAGATTCTCCGAGTTATTTTTAAGTGACTTTATGATTGCGGTGACTTCCGTGGGCTTGGTTGGTACAAGTTAGAAGGAATTTGGGAAATTCCCATCTAGGTAGTCCCCGGCACAGGCATTGGTACGTGGGATTTTACTGGCAAGATTAGATCCTATGTTTGAGAAGAAGTCGTTTATCTTGTTAGTGTATCAGTGGGATGCAGTGGTGTTTCATGAGGTTTAGTTAGAGCAATATTCTTTTTTTTTTTCAGTTTGTGGGTCCCCAGAATCTGGAAAAGTGTTTTCCAGGTCTTTTTTATATCTCCTCTTGTGTCAGTGAATCTGCTGGAGTAGTACAGTTGTTTGGCTTTCTTTATTAATTTGGTGAGAACTGTTGAATATTGTTTAAGAATATCTTTGTGTATTAAGCCCTGTCTATATTGCTTTTCATATTGGTGTTTCTTATGAATGGATTTCAGAATGCTGCTGGTTAGCCATGGGCAACCAAGCCGTTTATTCGTGATCTGTTTTGTTTTTATAAGACAATGTTTGTTGTACAGTGGTCCCTCAATAATCGTCCGGCCTGAAAGTCGTCCATTTCGGAAATAGTCCTGTTTTTTTTTTGTCTAAATATTGGCTCGCAAATGGTCCGGTAACTCGGTAATAGTCCTTCGTCCCGGATGCGTACTCACGCTCTGAGCCGCCTTGGCCTTCCCTTCCCAGCCAGTGTGCCATTATTTACAAGTGAGAGACGGTCCCCTCACGTGCTCCAGCGAAATATTTCATAATATTCCATTTATTTTAGTGCTTGCAAGTTATTTAAGTGCTAAATAAGCTACCATGGCTCCAAAGAAAGCTCCTAGTGCCAAGCCTTTGGTAAAGAAGGTGAGAAATACGATTGAATTTAAGAAAAACATCATTGAACAATATGATAGTGGCGTACGTGTGGGCGAACTGGCCAGGATGTATAACAAATCCCGTACAACCATATCTTCCATCATAGCCAAGAAAAAGGAAATCAAGGATGCTGTTGTTGCAAAGGGGGTAAATATGCTGACAAAAATGAGATCACCAGTACTCGAAGATGTTGAGAAGTTATTATTGGTGTGGGTAAACGAGAAACAATTAGCAGGAGATAGTCTTATGACGTCGCTTATTTGTGAAAAGGCTAGGCAGTTGCATGACGATTTGGTAAAGAAATTGCCTGCAACTAGTGGTGATGTGAGTGAATTTAAGGCCAGCAAAGGCTAGTTTGAGAGATTTAAGAAGCGTACTGGCATACACAGTGTGGTAAGGCATGGTGAGGCTGCCAGTTCGGACCACAAGGCGGCTGAAAAATATGTTCATGAATTCAAGGAGTACATAAACAGTGAAGGACTGAAACTTGAACAAGTGTTCAATTGTGATGAGACAGGCCTCTTTTGGAAGAAAATGCCAAAGAGGACCTACATTACTCAGGAAGAAAAGGCGCTGCCAGGACACAAGCCTATGAAAGACAGGCTGACGCTAATGTTCTGTGCTAATGCTAGTGGGGATTTCAAAGTGAAGCCGTTACTAGTGTACCATTCTGAAAATCCCAGAGTGTTCAAGAAAAACAATGTTATGAAGAGTAAATTGTGTGTGTTTTGGAGATGTAATAGTAAGGCATGGGTCACAAGGGACATTTTCGTCGAGTGGTTCAATGAAGTGTTTGGCCCTAGTGTGAAGAATTACCTCCTGGAAAAGAAATTGGATCTCAAGTGCCTCCTAGTAATGGACAATGCACCTGCTTATCCTTCAAACTTGGATGACCTAATTCTGAAGGAGTTTGGGTTCATCACAGTAAAGTTCTTTCCCCCGAATACCACTCCTCTCCTCCAGCCCATGGACCACTAAGTCATTTCAAACTTTAAAAAAAACTACACCAAAGCAATGTTTGAAGGGTGCTTTAATGTGACCTCAGACACTCACTTGACCCTAAGAGATTTTTGGAAAGAACACTTCAGTATTCTCCATTGCATAAGCCTTATAGGTAAGGCTTGGGAGGGAGTGACTACCAGGACTTTGAACTCTGCTCGGAGAAAATTGTGGCCAGATTGTGTCCACAAGAGGGACTTTGAAGGGTTTGAGGCAGCCCATGATGAGCCTATGTCAGTTGTGAACTCTATTGTTGCACTGGGGAGTTCCATTGGGTAGGATGTGAGTTTGGAGGATGTGGAAGAGTTGCTGGAGGATCACAACGAAGAACTAACCACTGAGGAGCTGCAAGAGCTTCAGCAGGAAGAGCAACAGATCGCAGCTCAGAATCTTGCTGCCGAGGTGGAGGAAGAGAGATGGAAGAAGGTGCCTTCTTCAGAAATTAAGGAGATTTTTGAAATGTGGGGTAGGATGGAAAGATTTATGGAGAAGCATCACCCAGAGAAGGATGTTGCAAGCCATATCGGCAACTTGTACAGTGACAGAGTCTTGGCCCATTTTAGGGAAGTTTTAAAGAGATGCCAGAAACAGAGCTCTCTGGACAGTTTTTTTGCGAGACAGGACTCCAGTGACTCAAGGTGGTCCTAGTGGCATTAAGAAACAGAGAAGAGAAGTAACCCCAGAAAAGCAATTGGTACCCGAGGTGTTGATGGAAGGGGATTCCCCTTCCAAACAGTAAATCATCCAATCTGTCTCCTCCTTCAGTCTTCCATACACAAAGAAGAATCGCCAATAAAGGTAAGTGTTATTCTGTTAATGTTTAATTCATCATGTGCCACTGTATTGTTTATGTACTACATGTATATTTCATGTAAAAATTTTTTTTGTTTTAATATTTCTGGGTGTCAGGAACGGATTAATTGCATTTACATTATTTCTTATGGGGAAAATTGATTCGAAAATCGTCTATTTCGATAATAGTCCCACTTCCAGGAACGGATTATGGACGATTATTGAGGGACCACTGTACTAAGTAAACTTATTCCTCTATAATTTTTAAAATCTCTTTTGTCCCCCTTCCCTTTATATAAAGGGACTGTACACACTCCCTGCCAACCCCTAGGTACCTTCCCCTCTTTCATACATTTATTAAAAAAAAATACCAACCACTACAACACTGCCCCCCCCCCCCTGCTTTTAACATTTCTGTCATGATCCCGCCAGTTCCAGCTGCTTTACCCCCTTTCATTCTACGTATTGCATCACGCACTTTCCCCACACTCACATCCTGCTCTTCACTACTAAAAGATGGTATACCTCCCTGGCCAGTGCATGAAATTACCGCCTCCCTTTCTTCGTCAACATTTAAAAGTTCCTCAAAATATTCTCGGCATCTACCCAATACCTCCATCTCCCCATCTACTAACTCCCCTACTCTATTTTTAACTGCCAAATCCATTTGTTCCCTAGGCTTTCTTAACTTGTTGAACTCCAAAAAATTTTCTTATTTTCATTAAAATTTCTTGACAGTGCCTCTCCCACTCTATCATCTTCTCTCCTTTTGCACTCTCACCACTCTTCACCTTTCTTCTACTTTCCATATACTCTACTCTTCTTATAACACTTCTGCTTTGTAAAAACCTCTCATAAGCTACCTTTTTCTCTTTTATCACACCCTTTACTTCATCTTTCCACCAATCACTCCTCTTTCACCCACCCTCCTATAACCATAAAACTTCTGCCTCACATTCTAATACTGCATTTTTAAAACTATTCCAACCCTCTTCAACCCCCCCACTACTCATACTTGCACCAGCCCACCTTTCTGCCAATACATGTAGTTGCTTATATTTCACCCGAACTTCCTCCTCCCTTAGTTTATTCACTTTCACCTCCCTCTTGCTTGTTGTTGCCATTTTCCTCTTATCCCATCTACCTCTTACTCTAACTGTAGCTACAACTAGATAATGATCTGATATATCAGTTGCCCCTCTATAAACATGTACATCCTGGAGCCTACCCATCAACCTTTTATCCACCAGTACATAATCTAACAAACTACTTTCATGATGTGCTGTATCATACCTTGTATTTTTATTTATCCTCTTTTCATAAAATATGTATTACTTATTACCAAACCTCTTTCTACACATAGCTCAGTTAAAGGCTCCCCATTTCGTTTTCATTTCATTTAGGGGTGGGTGTGTGTGTGTGTGTGTGTGTGTGTGTGTGGGTGTGTGTGTGTGTGTGTGTGTGTGTGTGTGTGTGTGTGTGTGTGTGTGTGTGTATATCTATATATATATATATATATATATATATATTTATATATATATATATATATATATATTTTTTTTTATTATTATTTTTATTATCACACTGGCCGATTCCCACCAAGGCAGGGTGGCCCGAAAAAGAAAAACTTTCACCATCATTCACTCCATCACTGTCTTGCCAGAAGGGTGCTTTACACTACAGTTTTTAAACTGCAACATTAACACCCCTCCTTCAGAGTGCAGGCACTGTACTTCCCATCTCCAGGACTCAAGTCCGGCTTGCCGGTTTCCCTGAACCCCTTCATAAATGTTACTTTGCTCACACTCCAACAGCACGTCAAGTATTAAAAACCATTTGTCTCCATTCACTCCTATCAAACACGCTCACGCATGCCTGCTGGAAGTCGAAGCCCCTCGCACACAAAACCTCCTTTACCCCCTCCCTTCAACCTTTCCTAGCCCGACCCCTACCCCGCCTTCCTTCCATTACAGACTGATACACTCTTGAAGTCATTCTGTTTCGCTCCATTCTCTCTACATGTCCGAACCACCTCAACAACCCTTCCTCAGCCCTC
>NC_091305.1:22350365-22359663 GCF_038502225.1 Cherax quadricarinatus | reverse complement strand
GGAACTGGATGAGATTTTCGCATTATAATCTGTGATAAACACGTAGCAATATGTACTAAAAATGTATCCCTGAAACCTCATGTACTGTATATGCCATCACTGTACCAGCAATGTGTCTTTTAAATCTTTTGTACCATATTATGTAATAAAATATAACTATTGGTTATAAACGAATATATATATATATATAATATATATATATATATATATATATATATATATATATATATATATATATATATATATATATATATATATATATATATATATATATATACACACACCATGAAGAGTGGATAGAAATCAGAGAATAATGCATTTCGGTATACACACCGTTTTCGGAATTTAGGTCATTTAATGAATTAACTAATAATTTAATGAACTGGATGAAAAAGGAATGCCATGTGTTTTTGTTTGTATTCTAAACCTCGCTGTCCCCGAGTGAGAACTCGGGGACTGTGGAGCGCCTTTGAAATTAATAATTTAATTCTCTGTTCTTGTGTCGAAACATCAATATTATTATCCCCGGCGCGTACAGAGTATCTGCGCTGGGGGTGGCCCACACCTGGCACATTTCATCACCACCTCTCATGTAATCACCGGGGTGGAGGGTGGACCAACACTCCCTGTAACGTTGTAATCTGAGTCTTGGGGCAGGCCCTCAGTAATGCTGCCACCAGGGATGACAGGTACCCATGCCTCTAGTCATGCTAACATCATGATGAAAGGGGTTCTACACTCCTATCATTCCATCACCAAAGAGAATGAATAGAAGGCATGATGACATGTAAATAACACTTGGACTAAATGACCCTTCAGCACTGAATATTAATAACTTCACACTGCTACACAAGTCTTACTATCTACTCATATATGATAAATAAAAAATAACTATAAAAATTACACAGCCACTAAACAATGCATATATTTCTGCATGCGTAAAACATCCTGCACTCACTGAAATCTCTTTGATCTTTAAAATAAAAAGTTTCCCGTGTACCCGGCAGGTAACTCGGGCAGTATAAAACCCAATTAATCTATGAGAAAAGTGCCACAGGAGAGAGAGTAAAATATGACGTACAGTCAGTGACATGACACACGGCGCACAGAGCTCACCCGGGTTATATTTCTGTGTAGGACACTACGTATAAACTTGTCTCCTTAGACCTGCTCATCTAACAATACATTAGTATCTAGGAGATCCTCGGCTGTTATCAGCTGCATAACTGAAGGAAGGTCGTTATCATTTCTTTATTCTCGATCGACAGTTTCATTTCCAAGTGATTTTTTTTCCTTGTAAAATGAGGAGGGAAAATTATCTGTATTTTGATTAACAGTTCAAAACTTATTGCTAATATGCAGAGCCACTAGCCTCACGACTTTGTAAACACATACCAGTAAATGTTTAGTGGTAAGTCACACGGAAACATGTCTGCTATTGAGCTTCAGAGCTGCTTGAAGCATTTTCTAACATACTTAAATTT
Source organism: Cherax quadricarinatus (assembly GCF_038502225.1). Lineage (NCBI taxonomy): Eukaryota > Metazoa > Arthropoda > Malacostraca > Decapoda > Parastacidae > Cherax > Cherax quadricarinatus. Next base: position 22,358,179 of record NC_091305.1, on the reverse strand, counting down.
TTAGCTGAAAAACCTCTAACTGCTCTGAAACGCAGAAATATGTATAAAATCATGTTTTATCACAATTTTCTGTAGAGTGTTCGATATATCAGCCTTGACTACAGCATCCTTTCTTTCATTACCTGGGCCTCCAATACTGGGTATCAGCAGAAACCCCACTTCCTTGTGCCCGGGTGAAAATGGGTAACCTTACAGGGTGCTGAGCATTGAGTCTGAGCAGAGAGTGAATATAAACCCTCTGTAAATAAATATCAGGACGAGACCAGCAAGAATATCATTAGACTCCGTGGTGAATGAACACCTTGGATTAATTTCGTAACTTTTCACCCTACCTCCTGCCTGTGGGAGAGAAGTTGTAACTCACCACTAGGTTGTATCAGCTAGCGTCCTCATTGGAGATCACTTCGAAACCCAGCTCACTCATGCTCTTCGACCCATCAAGGAAGACAGTTAAAACCATCACTGGAGCCAGGGACACAGGGGTCCCCTTCCACCTTTTTCAACAGCGTACCTCTGGTACTGTCCAAGGGATGGTAGAGGAGAACCGAGCTCCTTGACCGTAGACACATCTAATCCACAATCCAAGACGGATTGGAGGGGGTTACCCCAAAACCCCTGACCTGAATGGGCAAGAGGTAAGGGTGGGCGGGCGGGGAGGTAGTTCCGGGGATCATTGCTCCCATGACCCAGTCACTGGCTAAGCCTTCTGGTTGAAAACTTGGTCAGTCAGAATGCTGATGCTTGTGGCAGGCATTTGGAAGTATACATCACAGAATATTTGATTAGAATTAGTTTGGAGAAATTTTAAAACTTGTTCTTGATGTAACTCTCCTTGCATATGAAGGATTTCGAAAAGTGCACTTACTGCATCTCTACTTTTCGTTGTGTATCAAGCCTTGACGCACGTAAAGGGCTATTGATTCAAAAATACTGAGGCTTCTCTCCCTTTCCTTTAATTAAATCTGATTACCTCCATTTCTCAGGCACTGTATTATTTTCAAATGTTATTGCTTCTCCATCATTATAATAATTATTCTACAGTAGTGTAGGCGGTGGAGGGAAGCTGATTAGATGGGTAAGGGAAAGTTGGGCAGTGGTAGGGTGGCGGGTGGCCGTAGCGACATGCTCCTGTTTCCTTGCCCATACAAGCAGAACGGAGCAGCGTCTTGTGCGCATGTTCAATGTAGCAAGCGCCCCCCCGCCTCGCTGCTTTCCCTTGTGTTTGTATCCGGCCCAGGTGTAGAGACGATTGCCTTCCCTGCAGGTGACGCTGAAGGAAAAGACTAGCTGTGGACAGTTAAGGACGGCAGCACGGGTGTGGCTAACTAACCTGAGACACCAAAGCAGACACAGGTGTGACCAACTAGCCTGAGATACCACTAGAGTGGGCGCAGGTGTGGCTAAGTATTCTAGGGTACTACTAGTGTGGACGCAGGTGTGACCAACTAGCCTGAGTTGCTACCAGAGAAGACTTGAGTTTTGTCACCTACTCTTAGAGACCCCTGGAGTGGGCGTAAGTGTGACTAACTAATCTTAAGACCACATGTAGGCATGGGCAGGCAGATTCTTCGGGACTCAGCCATGGGCGTCGCCACCTGCGGACGCGACAATAACCGGGTGGTCCTTCCGGAATACCTTATTGCCATTCCTTGATTATGCAGAGCCCCAGACACGTGCGATCTCGACTGAAATTATTGGCGACCAGCGAGTCGAGGGACACTGAGTGAAAACTACTGATAAGTCCAGCGGTTATATGGACACTTGTTCAATAGCACTGATGATTCCAGCGACCAGCGGGTCTTGTGACACTTGTTCATTAGCACTGACGATTCTAGCTATCAGAGAACCGTAGGAGAGAGGGCACTGGATCAAGAACATTAATGATTCAGCGATCACCGATCCTTATTGCAGCCCATTCTCGCATTAAGAGGGATACACGACTTTCAGAAATCAACGTTCCCTCTTTTTTTTATCGGCGACCTTGTTGCCAGATCTTCTTTTACTGGGCTTAACGTCCAGCGACCTGTTTAGAGGTAATCAGACTATGGATTGCCAGATGCATCACGGCCAGCTTTTTGTAAATGGCTTACTCGTCGTTTAATATGATTTTTAAAGGCTTCTGTAACCGAACTCAGCCTAACCCAAACTAACCTAACCTAACCAAATTTAACTCAACCTAATTTAATAAGGAAAACAGCATTTGAAGAAAAACCGGAAGAGTTAAGAAATTTGTGTGGACTTATTTTTTTTTTTTTGTATTCACGATAAAGGCAGTGAATCTCTTAGCTTCTATTATAAGGCCGTGTATCTGTGTGTCTCTGTATAATTGAGAAAGTCTAGTCGTGGCTAAATGTTATATTAAAGATTTCCCTGTAAACATAGTCTTTCTCACTACTTGTCGACTGAGGTAATTTTTCATCCAAAGTGGAATGAGCCAGGAAGATTTCTAATAGAGCCTAATTTATTAATGTATTTGAAAACAGATATGAAGCTAAACCATGTCAGTCAATCTGAGGTTAAGAGACCTCAGGAAAGGTAGCTCAGCTACCACAAACTCAAACAGGTATGACCAGCTTTTGTAAATATACACAAGTGTTATAGGTGTTGAGAGGCGGCTTCGGCATCCACCTCACGGGGCTCCCGGACGCCTTTTATGGGGTTACTCTGAAAATTAAGATTCCGCAGTAGTGGGTGTCACAACCCTTGGCGTCTGAGTGTCATCGTAACAATTCTGGATTGACGAGGTGGCTCGGGATAGGATTTAAGTTGGGCCATAAGAAATACTAGAAGACGGTCACAGTCATGGGTCGTAATAGAGATGACAAGTTTCGCTGGCCAGAACACAGCGGTTCGTGTTCGTGTCATGGGTAGAGTTAACAAAAGGTGACTGCCTGTGTCATGCAGTGTGACGAAAGTGACAGCCTAAAGAAGTAGTGTCAGAGGAAGGAGCACCGGAATTGTCATGGAGAGAAGTTACATGTAGACAAAAAAGTTTACTTTTGTTGCTATAACAAAACAATACACGATCATCTGTGATTTGTATCATTTAAAATATCCCAAGAAATATGTTACTCGCACACTGTAAAGTCGTAAAGGCTATTTTAGAAAAATCGTGGCTCGTGTTTAGAATAATAGTTCCATCGGCTTACAGCCGCAGGACCTGGGGTCGAAACTGGGAAGAGTGAAAACGGGGGAAGCTTCCTCACATCTGTGGTCACTGCGCACGAGGCAATATCTAGGTTTATGGGTGCCAGGCGCCTGTTGTGGAAAAGGACTCATACACAAATAACCCACATATAGGGGAAAGAAACTTATGACGACGTTTCGATCCGACTTCGACCGAAGATGTGTTAGTGTGTGTAACTAGTCCATGGTCCCAGTCGGGCTGAAGCCTCTCCATAAGTTTCTTTCTCTCACGTGCGGGTTATTTGTGTAGTGTTCCAGTCAATGTATTGTGCCTTTTTGTTCTTTAAGGACTCTTATGTTTATGTACAGTTCAGGACATTTATCAAAGGAAACATTTCGCCACTAATGACTTCGTGAGTCTTCTGTGGAAGACCAATGGACCCCAGTCGTAAAAAAAAATGATGGTCTTTCTCGGGCCATCCTGAAGCACTAATTCTTTGGGCTAATAATCCGAGAAAAATCTTCCTATATTTTGATGACTACGTTGGTAGATGCTGAGGCAATGTTGAAAATTTCGTACCGTTAGATTGTATAGTAGATTTTTCTCTCTCTGAACGTTGCCAATATGACGATTTTCAGAGCGTAGTTCTAGCTGCCCAGACAACTTATGTTTCGAGTAGGGAAATTAAAGCATATGAGCAAAATTATCATACATAGTAACACGCGTGTAAATTAATTAAGATAACATCTAACAAGTCAAAGTGACTTATTTCCATTGAGGTTATTGGGATTTCTCTTGATGTAGGTTCCTTCCTCAGTGGCTTGGTGTTGAAGCATGTCTCCCCCCAGTGACATCCTTTCTCAGTGGCTTGGTGTTGACGCATATCTCCTCTGTGACATCCTTTCTCAGTGGCTTAGTGTTGACGCATGTGTCTCCCCTCTTTGACGTTCTTACTCAGTGGCCTGGTGGTGACGTATGTGTCTCCTCTCTGTGACATCCTTTCTCAGTGGCTTGGTGTCGACGCATGTGTCTCCTCTCTGTGACATCCTTTCTCAGTGGCCTGGTGGTGACATCCGGGGGTCGAGCCCTGGAAGGAAGCTTGAGACAATCGATTACACTTCTCTCTCTCCTTACGGGAGATGCCTTGACGCCGGTGAAGGGTTCTTAACCCATGTTATTGGAAGTACCCTCCACTTCCTTGGATCATGCCTCAAATGAACCCTCAGGGTTCATACAGCAGGCGCTGTATGAACCCTGTGGGTTTAGCACGTTACCATCAGTCGAATCGAATCGAATCGAGGACGACGAGAGCTGTCGTAAGATGGGAAGGAAGAAGGATATGGAAGGATGGAAATAACTGGAAAAGGATGGGGAGGAGGGGAAGAGGAGGAATCAAGGCAAGTGGCCCAACCACTTTGGGACATGTGGTACAAAAGTACTGGAGACGTAGATAGAGAGGCTTGACTGATGTCATTGCTTGGCTCACTAGGAGAGGATGGCGAAGGCAGCGGTAGGAGCTGGGAGTGTCAGAAGGCAGCAAGCAGGATGAGTTGGTTATGGTCTTAAACCGTTTATCAGTGCGGTAAATTGTTTTCGAGAGAGTTGTATCACACTTATGGGAGAGCTGTAGTAGTATTCGTTGGTTTGGAGTTGGTGGAGTATCTGGTTGTAGGTAGGGAATGGTCTTTCTTCGCTTTGGTACGATACAGTGTTGTCTTGGAGATGTTGGATGAGTTCTAGGCGAGTCATGCTTGCAGGGTACAGCCTCGTGGTGTAGAATATGAGTCCTTTGTGTTTAACCCATGGTGTTCCAGGTAATCGACGTGAGCTAAGTAGAGAAGGCGGTGGTGGAGTAGAGGAAGGTGGTGTTGCTTCGTTTTCAACTTCAGTAGACGAATTAGAAGATGTTTCTGGTGGTAAGGCTTCTGATTGGTTGGATTCAGTGAGAGGTGGTGGCGGTGAAGGCTTCTCATTGGTCGTTGTTGGATTGACGTCACTAGTTGGTGGTGTTGAAGGAACTTCTGCAGAAGAGTTGGCGATTAAGTTTTTGGTGAATTTGAGAATTTCTTCAGAAGGTGGAGATGCTGGAAATGTAAATGAAGGCATGTTATTTAATGCAAATAACTCGTTGATGGTAGAGTTAAATGATCCAGGTACAGCCATGTTTTGCATATGAGCGTATAGTAGACAGTAGTGAATCTTCGTTACGTCACATGTTGGAGGAGTGCTATAATAAAACGGGTGCAACTTAATTAGATATTTTTTTGGGCTAGATCTTTGGCTCTTTAGGCCCCAGTTTTATTGAAGAAATTGAAAAGTGTAATTTTGGTTTTCATGAGATAACTTATAAATGCCTCAACTGCTCGACTTCAAACCTTCATCGTTGATGTATCGTAGAGGAAGCTGTGGATTGTTATTGCACAGTGAAGATGCCAGATTACAAAATTTTGCTTTAGTCCCTCTTGCTGTCCTTGTCTGGTACCTCATAGCAGGTACGTAGATTCCAATTTCATTAATAAAAATCGTATGTGACTATAGAGAATTTGAAACAGAATGTAAACGAGACAAGGAGACTAAAAAATATAGAAACTGGCGCTTTTATGGAGCTTTAAATCATACGTTGTGAACCCTTATATTTCACATTTTAGTACGGCTCTATTGTAGAAGCGGTCATATTTTCAGTTACAGCATTTTTTTTTTTTTATTCCTTCAAGGTTTTCGTTTATAACTAGAGAATGCCTCACCTAACTGGCTTCAAATTTTAAATATTGGTGAACTGTAAGCGAAGGTTCATGGACCTATCGTGATGGGGAGGTGTCCATGTGTTAATTTTATAAAGCCGTTCTTTATTTAGCTTTCTATGCGATAACGTGAGATGCCTCTTCTGCTTGACATTAAACCTTCAACACAGGTATATCCTCCTTTGAAGATCGTTATTGGCTGATAACTGTTGTGAAAAAATTATACCTTTTGGTTTACGCTCTGTAAGTGCAAATTTGTCATTATTTGGTTATATTTCTTGGGTGGAGTTAAACTTGTAGAGGTGATACAGTAGTGGGGGAATGGGAGGTAATTAGGTTTGATCAGAGGAAGAAGGAGGGTTATCTCAACTCCTCGGAACAAGAGCCCTGTACCAGCATAAGAGTATCCAGTTTAAAAGCAATGTGTTTATGAAAAATTGGATGATTCGATCGTAACCCAAGATGAAGTTCCTTGAGTATCGGATACGTGCGTGGCGTTACTTAGGAGTACATGGGCGTACATAACGTTTCTTGGGAGTACATGGCGTTACCTGGGAGAACGTGGAAGAACATAACGTTACTTGGGAGTACATGGGCGTACATAGTGTTACTTGGGAGCACATGGGCGTACATGGCGTTACTTGGGAGTACGTGGGAGTACATAACGTTACCTGAGAGTATATGGGCGTCCATGCGTTACTTGGGAGTGCATGGGAGTACCTGAAAAAGACAAACGACAGGCGACTTTAAAGTCCACACCGAGGCAATATGCTGATGACCGTCCACTTGTATCTACAAGAAATACGACCACTTAAGCTTTCGAAACCCAGCTAAGCAAGAGTATTTGTAATACCCTGTTTGGAAATGGAAGCATGGATCATCGCCTACAAAATAGCAGTTCTTGCCTCTGGGGAGCACATTAGACCACCTGGGCTCCACCACACTCGAATAGCAAGCGGGCGCCCTGACCAGCGTGTCCTAGGAACTGGAACTGCGTTGCCCTACGTTAGATTAAACCTGATTACCTCCCATTCCTAAACACTATCTTGTCAATGTTGCCAGCTTTACCCTTCTTGGGATTGGGACGAGTAGAGGGCTCTTGATCAAAGGAATTAGACCTAGTCTTTCCTTATTTGGGCCGAACCTGGTTACGTCCCGTTTTCGAAGCTGTTTTTAATCTTCGACTTTAGCACTTTCCAAAGCAAATTTAATACAAATAATTTAGTTTGATCGTCTCGGATCTGTTGATAGTTTCAGAGTTCAGTGTCCTCGTGGCCCGTTCTCAGACCAGGTCTCCTGGATCTATAATGTTTCCCATAAAGATCCTGTGGACGCAGGTCGAGAAAGATTACACGTACACTTACTGGGTTGTGGGGAAAGTGTTGAATTTGAAAAGTCGCGTTTGTATAAACCAGTTATGAACAGCGAGCCTCTGGTGGAAAACATTTCTTTCATGTTCGAGCGAAGAGTGTCTGCTTGATTTCATTTGCTAGCAGTTTATTTGTCAATCTATTTACTCTTCTCCGGTGTTGGGACTTGCAAATACGAAACGTTCTGCCGGCAATCAGTCTACATATTATTGATATTTACTATGTGCGCTATCAACACTCTTCATACTATCAACAATTAGTAAATTATATCGGCAATCGGCACACAAACACACATACTATCAACAATCAGTAAATATACTATCAGCAATCAGTACTGCTTGTCGGCCGAGACAAAAGACACACCTGTGTAATTATTATTTTCATCTATTCCGTTTATTCAAATTTCCACCAGACAGTACCTCTTCCCATCATCCTGTCTGTTCTGTACCCACCACCAGAACATCGATACATCCCCACCCGCTCATACATTCCTCTCATCCCCATCCTGTATCTATATTTCGGCAGGATACACTTCATTAACCATCTAGCCTCACTTTTTTTTTTTTAGTAAATCCG
>NC_091305.1:22290365-22345365 GCF_038502225.1 Cherax quadricarinatus | reverse complement strand
ACACGTGCGGGCACACGCACATACACACACGTGCGGGCACACGCACATACACACACGTGCGGGCACACGCACATACACACACGTGCGGGCACACGCACATACACACACGTGTGGGCACACGCACATACACACACGTGCGGGCACACGCACATACACACACGTGCGGGCAACAAAGTGCAAGGAGGTAGAGGAAAGTTTTGTTCCCAAGGGAAACAGAAATAATAGGAAGACCAAAACGAGTCCTTGGTTTACCCGAAGGTGTAGGGAGGCAAAAACTAAGTGCAACAGAGAATGGAAAAGGTACAGGAGGCATAGGACCCAGGAAAACAAGGAGATTAGTAAAGAGCCAGAAACGAGTATGCACAGATAAGGAGGGAGGCCCAGCGACAGTATGAAAACGACATAGCATCGAAAGTCAAATCTGATCCGAAACTGCTGTATAGCCACATTAGGAGGAAGACAACAGTCAAGGACCAGGTGATAAGGCTGAGGAAAGAAGGTGGAGAACTCACAAGAAACGATTAAGAGGTATGTGAGGAGCTCAACACGAGATTTAAGGAAGTATTTACAGTAGAGACAGGAAGGACTCTGGGGGGACAGACCAGATGGGGACACCAGCAAGGAATACACCAACAAGTGTTGGACGACATACATACAGATGAGGAGGAGGTGAAGAAACTGCTAAGGGACATCGATACCTCAAAGGCAATGGGACCGGACATCTCCCCGTGGGTCCTTAGAGAGGGAGCAGATATGTTGTGCGTGCCACATACCACAATCTTCAACACGTCCCTGGAAACTGGGCAACTACCTGAGGTATGGAAGACGGCAAATGTAGTTCCCATTTTTAAAAAAGGAGACAGAAAAGAGGCACTAAACTATAGACCTGTGTCATTGACGTGTATAGTATGCAAAATTATGGAGAAGATTATCAGGAGGAGAGTGGTGGAGCACCTGGAACGGAACAAGAGTATAAATGCCAACCAGCACGGATTCACGGAAGGCAAATCCTGTGTCACAAACCTTCTGGAGTTTTATGATAAAATAACGGAAGTAAGACACGAGAGAGAGGGGTGGGTTGATTGCATATTCTTGGACTGCAAGAAGGCCTTTGACACAGTTCCTCACAAGAGATTAGTGCAGAAGCTAGAGCATCAGGCGCATATAACAGGAAGGGCACTGCAATGGATCAGAGAATACCTGACAGGGAGGCAACAACGAGTCATGGTACGTAATGATGTATCACAGTGGGCACCTGTGACGAGCGGGGTCCCACAGGGGTCGGTCCAGTGCTATTTTTGGTATATGTGAACGACATGATGGAAGGATTAGACTCAGAAGTGTCCCTGTTTGCAGATGATGTGAAGTTAATGAGGAGAATTAAATCTGATGAGGACCAGGCAGGACTTCAAAGAGACCTGGACAGACTGGACACCTGGTCCAGCAAATGGCTTCTCGAATTTAATCTTGCCAAATGCAAAGTCATGAAGATAGGGGAAGGGCACAGAAGACCACAGACAGAGTATAGGCTAGGTGGCCAAAGACTGCAAACCTCACTCAAGGAGAAAGATCTTGGGGTGAGTATAACACCGAGCATGTCTCCGGAAGCACACATCAATCAGATAACTGCTGCAGCATATGGGTGCCTGGCAAACCTGAGAACAGCATTCCGATACCTTAGTAAGGAATCGTTCAAGACTCTGTACACCGTGTATGTCAGGCCCATACTGGAGTATGCAGCACCTGTTTGGAACCCGCAATTGATAAAGCACGTCAAGAAACTAGAGAAAGTACAAAGGTTTGCCACAAGGTTAGTTCCAGAGCTAAGGGGAATGTCATATGAAGAAAGATTAAGGGAAATCGGCCTGACGACACTGGAGGACAGGAGGGTCAAATGAGACATGATAACGACATATAAAATACTGCGTGGAATAGACAAGGTGGACAAAGACAGGATGTTCCAGGGAGGGGACACAGAAACAAGAGGCCACAATTGGAAGTTGAAGACACAAATGAGTCAGAGAGATATTAGGAAGTATTTCTTCAGTCATAGTGTTGTAAGGCAGTGGAATAGCCTAGAAAATGACGTAGTGGAGGCAGGAACCATACACAGTTTTAAGACGAGGTTTGATAAAGCTCATGGAGCGGGGAGAGAGAGGGCCCAGTAGCAACCGGTGAAGAGGCGGGGCCAGGAGCTAAGACTCGACCCCTGCAACCACAAATAGGTGAGTACATACACACACGTGCGGGCGCACGCACATACAGCTGGAAAATTTTCGGAGAATAGGGGGGTTTGTAAAAAAAAGAACCCGGCCAGTGAGAGTGACCTTCAAGGCAGAAGCGACTCGGACCAGGATCCTGCAGGAGAAAGCACGATTAAGGGACATGACGGTATACAGGAAGGTGTATCTCGACCGCGACAGAACACAAGAAGAAAGGAAGAAACTGAGAGAGATGGTACAAAGGCGAAAGGAGGAAAGAGAGGGGATGGAGAAGACAGACAGGAGATCCCAGACCCAGGAAGATCAAATACAGCCTCCCTCACAACTTCCTATAGAAGCCTCCTAACCAGGTCAACCCCAGTGCAACCAAACACTCTAAATCAAAACACCCATGCCACATCCAATGCCCCCACCCACTACATTACAAACTTCACCCCCACAGCAACAACCCATAGTTCCTTACCAGGTCTCCCACTTCCCCAACCCCAATATACTTCCCAGACCACAGTCTTAGAAAAGAAGTTGAAGGTGTGGTATACAAATGCAGATGGAATAACAAACAAGTATGAGGAGTGGCACGAAAGAATCAAAGAGACATCCCCAGACATAATAGCACTCACAGAAACAAAACTCACCAGAATAATGACAGATTCAATCTTTCCATCCGGATATCAAATCCTCAGGAAAGACAGAGGGAGGAGAGGGGGAGGAGGAGTTGCACTGCTCATTAAAAACCAGTGGGGTTTTGAGAAAATGGAAGGAATGGATGGCATGGGCGAAAGGGACTACTTAGTAGGAACAATCCAGTCTGAGGGACATAAGGTGATAATTGCAGTAATGTACAACCCACCACAGAACTGCAGGAGGCCAAGAGAAGAATACGATGAGAGCAACAGAGCAATGATCGACACACTAGCCGAGGTGGCCAGGAGAGCACACATGGGGGGAGCAAAGTTACTAGTTATGGGTGATTTCAATCACAAGGAGATTGACTGGGAAAACCTGGAGCCCCATGGGGGTCCCGAAACATGGAGAGCCAAGATGATGGATGTGGTACTGGAGAACCTCATGCATCAACATGTTAGAGACACTACCAGAGAGAGAGGAGAGGATGAACCAGCAAGGTTGGACCTTGTATTCACCATGAGTAGTTCGGACATCGAGGGTATCATGTATGAAAGGCCCCTGGGAGCTAGTGATCATGTGGTTCTGTGCTTCGACTACATAGTTGAGCTCCAAGTGGAGAGAGTAGCAGGAATAGGCTGGGAAAAACCAAACTATAAAAGGGGGAACTACTCAGGCATGAGGAACTTCCTTCAAGACATTCAGTGGGAGAGGGAACTGACAGGAAAACCAGTACAAGAAATGATGGACTATGTAGCAACAAAATGCAAGGAGGCAGAGGAGAGGTTTGTTCCCAAGGGAAACAGAAATAATGGGAAGAACAGAACGAGTCCTTGGTTCACCCAAAGGTGTAGGGAGGCAAAAACTAGGTGTACTAGAGAATGGAAAAGGTACAGAAGACAGAGAACTCAGGAAAATAAAGAAATCAGCCGAAGAGCCAGAAACGAATATGCACAGATAAGAAGGGAGGCTCAGAGACAATATGAAAATGACATAGCATCAAAAGTAAAGACTGACCCGAAGCTGTTGTACAGCCACATCAGGAGGAAAACAACAGTCAAGTACCAGGTAATCAGACTGAGGAAGGGTGATGGGGAATTCACAAGAAACGACCGAGAGGTATGTCAGGAGCTCAACACAAGATTTAAAGAGGTATTTACAGTGGAAACCAGTAGGACTCCAAGAAATCAGAACAGGGGGACACACCAGCAATTGCTGGATGAGGTACATATAACCAAGGAGGAGGTGAAGAAGCTGCTATGCGAACTTGACACCTCAAAGGCGGTGGGACCAGACAACATCTCTCCATGGGTCCTTAAAGAGGGAGCAGAGATATTGTGTGAGCCATTAACAAAGATCTTCAACACATCATTTGAAACTGGGCAACTCCTTGAGGTATGGAAAATGGCAAATGTAGTCCCAATTTTTAAAAAGGGAGACGGACATGAGGCAGTAAACTACAGACCTGTATCACTAACGTGTATAGTATGCAAGGTCATGGAGAAGATCATCAGGAGGAGAGTGGTGGGGCACCTGGAAAGAAACAAGTGTATAATTGACAACCAGCACGGTTTCAGGGAAGGAAAATCCTGTGTCACAAACCTACTAGAGTTTTATGACAAGGTGACAGAAGTAAGACAAGAGAGAGAGGTGTGGATCGACTGCGTATTTTTGGACTGCAAGAAGGCCTTCGACACAGTTCCTCACAAGAGGTTACTGCAAAAGCTAGAGGACCAGGCACACATAACAGGAAAGGCACTGCAATGGATCAGAGAATATCTGACAGGGAGGCAACAACGAGTCATGGTACGCGACGAGGTGTCAGAGTGGGCGCCTGTGACAAGCGGGGTTCCACAGGGGTCAGTCCTAGGACCTGTGCTGTTCTTGGTATACGTGAACGACATAACGGAAGGGATAGACTCAGAAGTGTCCTTGTTTGCAGATGATGTGAAGTTAATGAGAAGAATCAAATCGGACGAGGATCAGGCAGGACTACAAAGAGACCTAGACAGGCTACAAGCCTGGTCCAGCAACTGGCTCCTTGAATTTAACCCTGCCAAATGCAAAGTCATGAAGATTGGGGAAGGGCAAATAAGACCGCAGACACAATATAGTTTAGATGGCCAAAGACTGCAAACCTCACTCAAGGAAAAAGATCTGGGGGTGAGTATAACACCGAGCATATCTCCTGAGGCGCACATCAATCGGATAACTGCTGCAGCATACGGGCGCCTGGCAAACCTACGGATAGCGTTCCGATACCTCAGTAAGGATTCGTTTAAGACTGTATACCATCTACGTCAGGCCCATACTGGAGTATGCAGCACCAGTTTGGAATCCACACCTAGTCAAGCACGTCAAGAAATTAGAGAAAGTGCAAAGGTTTGCAACAAGACTAGTCCCAGAGCTACGGGGATTGTCCTATGAAGAAAGGTTGAGGGAAATCAGCCTGACGACACTGGAGGCCAGGAGGGTCAGGGGAGACATGATAACGACATATAAAATACTGCGCGGAATAGACGAGGTGGACAAAGACGGGATGTTCCAGAGATGGGACACAGACACAAGAGGCCACAATTGGAAGTTGAAGACTCAGATGAATCAAAGGGATGTTAGGAAGTATTTCTTCAGTCATAGAGTAGTCAGGCCATGGAATAGCCTAGAAAGTGATGTGGTGGAGGCAGGAACCATACATAGTTTTAAGGCGAGGTATGATAGACCTCATGGGGCAGGGAGAGAGAGGACCTAGTAGCAATCAGCGAAGAGGCGGGGCCAGGAGCTGTGACTCGACCCCTGCAACCACAAATAGGTGAGTACAAATAGGTGAGTACACACACACACACAGACACAGACACACACACACACACACACACACACACACACACACACACACACACACACACACACACACACACACACATACACAGCTTTGTATTTACCTGTATACATCAAAGGACCTGATAATGTATCAAGTATGAATCCTGTGCGAGGCTGCAGAACCACTAAGCCACCAGCTATGATCTACATTAAGTCAGTGGATACAAGACTTACCAGAGATATGGAAGACAGTAAATGTAGTCTCTATATTTAAGAATAGAGACAGACAGGTATTAAACTATAGACCAATTTTTCTTCACACATACCTTACCAAGACTGGCAGAACACTTGGAATGAAGAAGTGTCATAAATAGTAACCAGCCCGGGTTTAGGAAAGGCAATTTTTTCTTACTAATTTGTTGGAGTTCCATTTCAAAGCAACAAATGTTCAAGAAGAGAGAGAGAGAGAGAGAGAGAGAGAGAGAGAGAGAGAGAGAGAGAGAGAGAGAGAGAGAGAGAGAGAGAGAGAGAGGGAGTCGTGTGGATTGTATTTTATATAGACTGCCAGAAGGCGCTTGATAATGCACTTCACAAGAGGCTGGGCTGAACACTTGAGATTCAGCTGGGAATAATAGGGAACGTATTCAGGTAGATCGAAACGTATCTTAGAGGAAGGAAACAAAGAATGACTGTCAGGAAAGGACGTCAGAATGTGGAAGAGTAACAAGGGGGGTCAGCAAGGATCTGTATTAAGACCAGTGCTGTTTCTGGCTTGTGTGAATGAAAATTTCAGGTGGGATCGTCTCAGATATGTCCATGTTTGCTGATAACGGAAAAATAGTGAGGATAATAAAACAGATGAAGACAAGGAAAGGCTCCAAAGGAATCTGGACAAATTGCAAGTGTGGCCGTGAAGATTGAGGAGGGAGCAAGAAGAACGGAAACGGGAACTTATTAGGGGGACAAAGGCACCAGATTTAACTAAAGAAAAAGACCCAGGGGTGAGCATAATGACCAGTTATCATCAGAGGACGCTCGTCTGGCAAATCTAAGACTAGCCTTCAGAAATATCAACACAGTAATTCCGCGCCTTTTATATAACATAATACAGGCCCTTCTTGGAGTACTCAACACCGGTATGGAACCCACACCTGATAAAAAAGTATGTTAAGAAAACACCAAAGTGAAGAAGTCTGCAACGAGGCTTGTTCCTGAGCTAAGGGGCAGGAGCTACTAGGAGAGGGTAACGGAACTGAACCTAATGACGGTAGAGGACAGAAGAATCAGGGAGGACATTATAATAGGATACAAAATCTGCAGGGAAATTGATAATGTAGACAGGGAAAGCCTGTTTAAGAGGTGAGAAACCACTACCATCACTACCATCACTACCATCACTACCATCACCACTGCCATCACCATCATCACTACTACCACCACAACCACCACTACCACCACCAACACTACCACCCTCACCTATCATCACCACCAGGACTACCACCACCAGCAGGACTACCTTCATAACCATCACCATTGCCACTGCCACCATTCTTTCCAGATGGAAAGCAACAACTACTACTATCAGTAACACTATTCTCACCAGCAAAAGAAAACACAACGACCAGCATCATACCCACCAGCAGGGCCACCACAAAGCCTAATACCAGTACATCTCTTACATCCACTATCAGGACGACCACAACTACCTGCATCATTACCTGTACAATAATACACCAGCAGAGCAGCTACTGTTCGTGGCTTCATCGGTAGCTGTCTAAGCTTACACACAAAGGAACCGGGGTTCGATCCTCGGTACGAGGCTCGAACGTTGGGCATGCTTCCATTTATCCCTGTTCACATAGCAATAAGTAGGTACCTGGGTGCTAGTCGACTGGTGTGGGTCGCATTCTGGGGGAACAGGATTAAGGACCCCAATGGAAAAACGTAAGGTAGTATGGTAACAGAGGTTTTAGTGGATAATCCTGGATTATTAACCATCCGGGTTAATAATCCGAAGTAAATTTTATTCATCATCATAATGTACTGCTCTTCTTCAACATCTTTCACCCCTGGTAATACCATCAGGACCACCAGAACCACCAGAACTACCAGGACCACCAGGACCACCAGAACCACCAGGACTACCAGGACCACCAGGACTACCAGGACCACCAGAACCACCAGGACCATCAGGACCACCAGAACCACCAGGACCATCAGGGCCACCCTCTCGTTACACACAGGTAATGAGCTGTCCCTGGTGGTCCCTTCAGTAGGGGTTCCCCTGAGGGGGGGGGGGTAAGGGGGTAGTGGTGGTTTGAGCGAGGTAAGTGTAAAGGCAGTGTTGTGAGGTAAGCTATTAAGACCTTCCGTGCTGCACGAGTGAACACAGACAGGGTGGACAACGAGACCTTTATCAACTAACTGGATGATTACCACCTCCTCGCCTTCTTAGTTGCAGGTCATCGAAGTGGATGATTACTACTTCTTCTAAGCAAGTCAACCAGGTAGATAATCACCACCTCCTCTTCTTCTAAACTAGCTGCTGTCAATTAGCTACAGGATAACGCCAACAATAGCTTCCAAGCTTCAGAATTTATGCTGTATTCATGTGAGAGGGCTAAATCCGTAAGGATTATACAGCTGTGAAGTGGAGGGTAATCAGGCTCGATCCAAGAAAAAGAAGAATAGTTAATAGCAATTGGATCAAGTGGCCAAGTGGCTTTCACTAGCATAATGGCTTCCTACTTGAAGAGTGGTGATGTGTAGATCAAGTATTTACAATGAAGCATGTAAGTGCTCACAGTGAGGCATGTAAGATATTCTTGTATCTTTGGATATGACACAGTCACATGATGGGATGAATCAGGGAAGACTGTGTATTGTAGGCAGAGGAAGTCCTGCTTCTCAGGGAGGAGGAGAAACTGAAAATTCGTTTGGGTACGTGTGACAGTATGTGCCAAGGTGCTGAGGGTAGCGATGTGGAACACGTTAACAGTTCATTTTGCCCTTGAATGACATAGATGATAACCTGGTGAACACATAGTTACTTGATGTGTCTATATATGACGTCATATGAAAATCTGATCTGAGCAAGGGATGGGAGTTGGTCCAGTTCCATGGATCGATAACCTTTCATCAACACTATGGTACTCCTCCCCCACTCCCCTTAAATAAAAGCATGTACAAATGGATGCAAAAACAGTGCTGCTGGATACGGAACTTTAGCTGACCTTCATAGAGCTACCCTCCACTTCTGATTCAAACTTTTCTGCCTCCCGTTCTCCACGCTCTGTATGACTGCTTCTATGAAGTCTGGCTGCCGGAGGACTGTAGTGTCTTGCGGCGCTGTTAGCGGACGGGGGACCGAACCTTGGCCACTCTTGAAGCTGAATAACCCACACGGGTTTAATAAAGACCTCATATAACTATATATATATATATATATATATATATATATATATATATATATATATATATATATATACATATATATATACATATATATACATATATATATATATATATATATACATATATATATATATATATACATATATACATATATACATATATATATATATATATACATATAATATATATACATATATATATATATATATATATACATATATATATATATATACATATATATATATACATATATATATATATATATATACATATATATATATACATATATATATATATATATATATATACATATATATATATACATATATAGATAGATATATATATATATATATATATATATATATATATATATGTATATATATATATATATATATATATATATATATATATATATGTATATATATATATATATATATATATATATATATATATATATATATATATATATATATATATATATATATAAAACACTAAATGTTGAGAATTTGGCCTTACCAGCTAAGATATAATTATATAATGAACACTTAGCTGATAAATGACAGCAAATCGTCTACACAGCCGTCCCTGCAGACGAGGTCTAGATGCTGTCGAAACCATCACAACAGTGGGCTGTCAAGAGATACAAATTGTAAGTATAAATTACCCCTAGGGGGTGTTATGTCAGCATATTTCATTCGATGATGGCTGACGAATACTTACTTATTTGGACTCAAAAGTCCACACCTTACTGCCGATTATAGGTTGATTACAAACTCCTTGTGACTCAAGAATTGCGCAATCCCCCGATCTACAAGAAATTCGTAACATACCTTGCTCTTTGTAACGTGAGCTATGGTGTTCTCAACACCTTCGACAGATATCGGTGACTTGATAGAAGCTGAAGTGTCCTTGGATGTCCACGTCTTCCATTGTCTAGGAAACGCACACTGGTACACTATGTTCAACAAGATTCGTCTTTATTGTTCACAATGTATCACAAGAGAAGCTGATCACACTTCTCTAAAGTGTTTATTGTGTTGTGTGAGACACTTTATTCACACTAACGCACAGATCAGTGTCCTTTGCTGGTTATCCTGGCGTCAGTGTCTCGTAGTAGCGTCAAAGTTAGTCTGCCCAGACGCCACAGCGCTCCATGACGTCTCTGCCCCCAGCACAAAAAAAACGCTGACCTAGTACCTTGCATCCTTGTCAACTCCTCGATGAAGCAAAGCAGAATGTTTGTTTCTTGCTGTCTTAATCATAAATAACAATGTACACTATCTTTACTATGGTAATAAAGTGGGAGCAGGATTTTCCTTAATTGTCCTGCTAAGTAAGAGATGTACTGTCTCTTATAAAAATACACGTTGTAACACCCCTGCAAGGAGCAGAGGTCATTTGACCACGCATAGCATCTGTGATCAATTACTCTAGCAGTAAACAAGACGCTCGCCCCCTCTGAGTGGCCCCTCAGGGCTGAAAGGGGCTGAAGGGGGCTGAAGGGGGCTGAAGGGAGCTGATACCCCCCTCCTGGAGAAAATTTCTCCACACTGGGGGGCGGCGGAGGTTCGCTGCAGGTGAACTATTCATCACTTAACATTAATTTAATTTTCTCACTCGCCACCACTGCTGCTTGTCTTTTCTGAACAGCTTTAGTCTGTGTGGTTTCTGGAGAATCACTAATTTTGTTTTCAACACTGTGTAATTCTAACGGCACTAGTTTATTTATTGTCCGCTTATTCACTACACCTTTGCTCAAAACATCAACTGTCCTGATGATTCCATTTGCATCAGGATATATGGTCACAATTTTTCCAAGTGGCCATTGGGACCTCGGACCATCATTGTCGATAATCACTATGTCACCAGGTCTTAAGGACTTATGATTTTCAGGAACACCAGCTCCATAGAAGTGTTCTCTCAATGAGGTGAGATAGTCTTCTCGCCAAATTTTCTCCCAACATTCAATCACTTTATTAAGGTGTTTGAATTTACGTCTGAGTTGCTCAGGTTCGAAATAAGTAGGATCCTCTATGATTTCTTTATCATTCATGGGAGGAACAGGTTCGAGCCTTCTGCCATGGAGTAAATGAGATGGACTTAACACTTCTAAATTGTCCAGATCATCGGTAACATAAGTTAGAGGTCTGTTGTTGACTCTATTTTCTATTTCAGTCACAACTGTACGGAATTCTTCTAAGTCTATTCTCTGACGATGAAAAGTCTTCCTTAAACAACGTTTTACAATGCCGATCATTCTTTCATAAAATCCGCCGTGCCATGGAGATTTAGGAGGAATGTATCTCCAACGACATCTGCGTTGATTCAGCATCTGTTGTACTTCTGGTTGATCAAAGATCTTGCTTATATAAGCAGCACCAGCAACAAAGTTCGTTGCATTATCTGAAATCATCAGTCTGGGACATGCCCTTCTGGCTGCAAACCTTCTGAATAATTTGATAAAAGTTTCAGCAGACATGTCAGTGGCTACTTCTAGATGTACTGCTCTAGTTGTAGCACAAGTGAACAAACAGATGTACACCTTGATGGGAACTTTGTCAACTGTTTTGGTTAAAATTATTGGTCCAGTGTAATCTACACCTGTCACCTCAAATGGAGTGATATGACAAACTCTTTCAGAGGGATATGGAGGTGGACCTGGATACTGACATACTCGCATATCGTAGTGACGACAAGTAATACAGTCCTTTATTTGTTTTTTCACACTTTGTCGACCTTGAGGTATCCAGTATGATTGTCGTATATGACAAAGTGTGTCAGCTACTCCACCATGTAACACGTTACTGTGGGCGTTTTGCACAATCAGTTTTGTTAGCCAATGATTCTTGGGGATCAATATTGGATGTATGGCTTCTTTAGGTAGTGAAGAATTATGAATTCTTCCTCGACATCTTATAATCTTTTCTGAGTCGAGATAAAGTCCTAAAGAATTAATCATGGCAGGTTTCTTTGGGGATTTATCTTGTGTTTCTAGAAATTTATATTCTGCAGAGAAAACATCTTTCTGTATTAGTTTCACCCAGTATTTAATGGGTTCAAGACATTCATAATCAGGTTTAATTCCTTTAATGAATTTAAAGACAAGAGCTGTAACTCTTAAGAGTTTACCCAAAGATGAGTAATTAGATCCATCAATGACTATTTCTGTTGTGTCTGCAGTATTTACACAACTTATTTCTGCTGTGTTCAAGCAGACTGTTTCTTCTGGCATAATGTGAGCTTTTTGCTGAGGCCAGTTATTTCCATTAGAGAGCCAGTTTGGTCCGTGGATCCATAATTTATTATCCACAAATTTCTTGAGTGGGACACCACGTGACAACATGTCAGCTGGATTCTCTTGGGTAGAGACATGGAGAAAGAGATAATCTCTCTGCATCTCTTTTATTTCTGCTACTCTGTTCTGTACATAGACCAACTTACTCTTATTATTTCTTAACCACTGGAGAACTGCTTCATTATCACTCCAGATCACGGTTTTTTCAATAGTGAGATGATCAAGTACTTTGTTGAGATAGACAGCTAATTTTGTACCTACATAGAGTGCTGTCAGTTCCAATTGTGGTACTGTTCTGACCTTCAAGGGTGCTACCCTGGCCTTTGAAGTAATTAGTGTACTTCCTTCAGCATTACTCATGTAAGCTACAGCGCCATAACCTCTGGTTGACGCATCACAGAACACATGTAATGTGTACTTGTTTCCCTCTTGACCTATTGTCTGGGAAATTTTATTTGATGAAGTTGTTTAAACTCCCTGGATATTTCATCCCATGCTTGACTCATTTCTAGAGGCAAGTTCTCATCCCATCCAATTTTGAGTTTCCATGCATCTTGCATAAGCACTTTACCTTTTATGGTAATTGGTGAGACGAGTCCTAGAGGATCAAAACATTGTGATACCTCTGACAGTAAACTACGTTTAGTGAGTGTACTGCATGATTTATTGTTTATCCTTTTGAGACTCAAAGTATCTTCCTGTGTGTTCCAATTAAGTCCCAGCATATTGTTGCAATCAGGAATTTCAGTTTCAGGGAAATCTTCTTTGATAAGTTCCCTTAATTGCTTTGAATTTGTATTCCACATCCTTAGAGGCATATTTGCTTCTTTCATCTCCTTGTTAGCTTCTCTGTATAAGGATTTCAAATCCTCCTCTTTATTCACAGTACCTTGAAGATTGTCCACATAGAAACTTTTCTTTAAGATTTCTTTGAAGGGACTTTCAGATTTCTTCAAATGTGTATTTAGAGTAGCTTCTAGTAAGAATGGAGAGGATGTTGCACCAAATAATACTGATTTAAAACGATAAGTTTTCACAGGACTTTGAGGATCATGTGGATTTTCAGGCCACAAGAATCGAGTATAATCTCTATCTATTTCTTGTAGTCCTACTCTTAAGAAAGCCTTGGAAATATCAGCCGTGTAGGCATATGGGTTTGTGCGAAATTTCATAAGCACGTCTCCAAGCTTCTCAGTTAGTGAGGGTCCGGTCATCAGACAGTCATTAAGACTTGCTACATCTTTATTTGCACGTGCGCTGCAATTATATACAACACATAGTGGAGTGGTTTCAGAATCTTTTCTGACTCCATGGTGCGGGAGATAATGAGCGTTTGTCTTCAACTTATCTTCGACTATTTCCTCAATGAATTTATTGTCCAACTGTTCTTGTATGATATTATCATAGACAGTCAGTAGCTCTGGATTCTTCCTGAGCTCATGTATTTGTGCTTTCATCTGTCCGAAAGCCATGCGATAATTGCTAGGCAGATGTGGTGGATTTAATTTCCATGGTAACCTAACCCAATACTGTCCATCTTTATATTTGACAGTGTCCAAATATTGGTTATAAGTCTGAGACTCTTGTGGGCTTGGTTTATTTACATCAATACCTATCGCATCTAAATCCCACAACTTATCAACTGGTTCATTCATTTCTTCCAGTAATGATAATTTTTGCTGTGGTACATGATCAGCGGTTATTCTCGTAACTAGTACATTTTCCACTGAATCAATATCAGCTTCTTTCCCACTTTGAGAGGGAATGGGACCACATATCATGTGGCCTCCTGCTGTTTTCAGCAAGTGAACATCATGTTTACTTACTATATTTTGCACAAAACAGTGATAATAATCACTTCCAATGATTAAATCAATTGGACTAATTGTGTCCGTCTGTATGTCAGGACAGGCTAACTTGACCTTAGCTGCTTTCAGTGCTGCAACTGTTTCTTTTAATCCCTGGATCTACACAGACTTAGGCAAATCATCTACTACCACAGCTTCTACTGTCTTTTTCCTGTTTCCTAGACCAACAGTGATTTTGGCTAGGTCATATGTCTGTTTACCAGAATTATGGAAAAAACCAGCTATATCTAACTGTATTTTGGCATAGGGTTGTTTATTCAGTTTCTGCAACACTGATCTTCTTATGAAGGACCTTTGTGAGCCTTGATCAAATAGTGTTAGCACATTGGTTTTGTGTAATTTATTAGATAACTCAACTCGAGCTATCGGGAGAGCAGTTGCTTTAAACTTATCTCTCACATTTAATGCTGTTGCTTGTTGACTTCCTGATTCTGTGGAAGTCTGCTGCTGTTCAGCAAAGGTATTTGGGCATAATGCATTTAAAACACTTCTTCAGTGAGCATTTTCCTCCCTTGTGTTCACCTAAACACTTGATGCACCTTTTCAGCTGATGAACACGTTGTTTACGTGCCTCCATTGATGTGTATTGACTACAATACTGTGCCCAATGTGTTCCATCACAAAGTACACATTTTGGAGTACGTTTATGTGTGACAGTTTGTTTACTGTCTGTTGTATTCACAGCTTGATAAATGCCTATATGGGATTTCCCATTATGTGGTTTAGTGGGAGTAGGTATACTCTTTTTATACTGAGTTGAAGGTTTATTATCCACTGGATTTGTGGATTTTTCATCTTGTCTCGTTGCTTGCATGCATGAAACTATTGTTTGTAAACCATTGCTAATTTCTTCACAAGTGAAATAGCGTTTATTGAACATAATATTTAATCGTTCAATAGTCTGTGGTGACAGCTTATCCTGTACAATACCACTGATAAACCAATCACATTGTCTTAGGTCATATTTAGCACCTAGAGATATGAGACTATTGTCTAATGTAATTCTAAATGCCTGTAAGTCTGAATAACAATGTTTGGGTGGCTTCAAGCTTGATATTAAGACTGCATGTCTAACTCTAGCCTTGTCATCATCAAAGTAATTGTCTGCTAAGACACGTAAGGCTATTTGATAATTACCTTTAACCACCGGAAATGACTTAATCAGTTCATAGGGTTCTCCCTTCACAAGACATTTAAGGTAATTGAACTTAGCAATCTCATCTATGTCAGTTCGTGAATTTACTATGGATTGAAACCCACTAATGAATTCTTCATAATTATGACCTTGGAAAATAGGTAATGACAATGTAGGTAAGCTTGGTAATGGGACACTTGTTGTTGTTACAGGTGTAACAGGTGTTTGACCACTACTTACAGTAGGTCTCTGTGACAGAGTTTTACGGCAGATAGCCTGTACTCCTGTCCACCTTAATTGTTGATCACTAAAAGTATCCAAAACATTTTTAATTTCATCATCAGATGGATCTGATTCAAGAAATTTATTTTCATAATGTGTATAGTCTGAATTAATTATTTCCAGACGTTGTGTAAATAATTCAAACTTGACCTCAAGATCATCAAAATCTATGTTTGTATCTTGAGTTAATCCTAGACAGACTGAAATTAGATTTTCTAATTGTGTAATCTTAGTCTGTAAAGACTGAAACTGAGTTTTCAAACAAGCCATTTTAATGGTATACTGAAAATTCTAGCACCACACTTAGAGTGTTTAAAAAACACTGTACTGCTATAGACAGCTGAGTTTTTGTTATGCTTAAGTCAGCAATAATCGAGTCAGACACTACTGACCCACTAAGCTTAACCTCAGGGTTAATGACCATGAGGGTACAGGGTACATGTGGCTGATGTTTACGGCTTAGAGTTTGCTGTGTCAGCCTGACCATGATGATTAATCGTAAATAACGTTATACACTTCATTCACTATACACTATAAATGTCACTGTATAACTGTAATCACACGTGAATATTACTTACACATATATAAATTTCACTGTTAATATATATTTGAAAGTTTACACTTTATATATAAGTTCCTTTAATATAACAGGTAAATCTATAAGAAACAAACTTTAACACAATCTTGTCTCTTAATTTCTGTCTATAAACATTATAAACACTATGTGTATATACACTCTCAGACAAACAACATCACTCGGTGGTGTTGTTCTTAAGTCAGCAATTTCTCGAGATTGGAGCAGTGGGTGCAGGATGTGGGTGAGTCACCCAGCTCCCGTTTTCTTTGGGTGTCCGCTGGGTGAGCGCCCGTTTTCCTTTGGGTGAACGCTGGGTGAGCGCCCGTTTTCTTTTGGCTGCCCATTCTCTGTGATTGAGTCTGGAGGGACTCATTTATACTGATTTATATTGTAAAACGCTAGTTTTACAGCTTTTTTCGAAGGACCTTGGCTCATAGGTTATTTGTACACTGTAGTGCAACATATTTGGACCACAGTGTGGTCTTTATCCGGTTCGAGCACGACCAAAGTTCTATTGAGAATTTGGCCTTACCAGCTAAGATATAATTATATAATGAACACTTAGCTGATAAATGACAGCAAATCGTCTACACAGCCGTCCCTGCAGACGAGGTCTAGATGCTGTCGAAACCATCACAACAGTGGGCTGTCAAGAGATACAAATTGTAAGTATAAATTACCCCTAGGGGGTGTTATGTCAGCATATTTCATTCGATGATGGCTGACGAATACTTACTTGTTTGGACTCAAAAGTCCACACCTTACTGCCGATTATAGGTTGATTACAAACTCCTTGTGACTCAAGAATTGCGCAATCCCCCGATCTACAAGAAATTCGTAACATACCTTGCTCTTTGTAACGTGAGCTATGGTGTTCTCAACACCTTCGACAGATATCGGTGACTTGATAGAAGCTGAAGTGTCCTTGGATGTCCACGTCTTCCATTGTCTAGGAAACGCACACTGGTACACTATGTTCAACAAGATTCGTCTTTATTGTTCACAATGTATCACAAGAGAAGCTGATCACACTTCTCTAAAGTGTTTATTGTGTTGTGTGAGACACTTTATTCACACTAACGCACAGATCAGTGTCCTTTGCTGGTTATCCTGGCGTCAGTGTCTCGTAGTAGCGTCAAAGTTAGTCTGCCCAGACGCCACAGCGCTCCATGACGTCTCTGCCCCCAGCACAAAAAAAACGCTGACCTAGTACCTTGCATCCTTGTCAACTCCTCGATGAAGCAAAGCAGAATGTTTGTTTCTTGCTGTCTTAATCATAAACAACAATGTACACTATCTTTACTATGGTAATAAAGTGGGAGCAGGATTTTCCTTAATTGTCCTGCTAAGTAAGAGATGTACTGTCTCTTATAAAAATACACGTTGTAACACCCCTGCAAGGAGCAGAGGTCATTTGACCACGCATAGCATCTGTGATCAATTACTCACTCTAGCAGTAAACAAGACGCTCGCCCCCTCTGAGTGGCCCCTCAGGGCTGAAAGGGGCTGAAGGGGGCTGAAGGGGGCTGAAGGGGGCTGATACCCCCCTCCTGGAGAAAATTTCTCCACACTAAACCTCAGTAAGTTATTCAGCTTAAGGAGTGGTGAAGGCTCTGTCCTCCGTTCGATAATCGCGCTACTCTCGCAGCGTCAAGCAGGTTAAGGGGAGAGTCAGGAACCAACAGTCTGATCAACAGTTCCGGTTGCTCATCATGAACACTAATGAACATTTCATGTGCAAGACAAATTTTCTCTTTTGCTAAATTCTGTACTGGTCCTATTGCGCGTGACACTAATTATTATTATGTTCAGAAATAAACGCCAAACCCGCAGGGACCATACAACCCTTGTGTTACTACAACCAGTCCCAGTTATCGGTATACACACATTTCCATCCCTCTTTCCCCCCTCTCACTCCTTCCATTCTGATCTCTTATATTCATTAAGTTTCTGTTAGTATCACTTTTTTTTCTTACTCCCTCTACTTTGACGTTCTTTTGTCATACGTCTACAGTCTACCCCATCAATCTACACAGTTTCTAATAAGGACACATGTGTAACACTAGATATCCTAAAAAAAAAAAAAAAATCAGGGAACGGGTGGGACATGAACCCATGGCAAGTAATTCCTAAAACTCACAGGGCAGTGTGTTAACATCTTTGCCAGCTGGCTCTACTACGATTCCTCTAAGTTGGTATATTATACAATCGTGTTATTACGATTTCGTGAGTCACTAGATATCTTTATGGACAAAACCATCAACAAAGACACGTATTGTTGCTCGTGTATGTTGCTCACCAACCTCTTGGCACTTGTATGCTAAGTTTAATATGATAATTTAAGCATCTCTTTAGAATCTTTTAATAACACTATGCCATCGACCAACAGTAACTGTGACCAACAGTAACTCCCACTAGAAACAGAATCGTTACCCTGTTGTATCTGGGAGACTCTGTTCCCCTGTTAACATATCAGACACATGTGACTCACTCATGGACACCACATGGAGAAACGCCCAGCACCATGCTGTGTGGACTTCAGGTTGCACTGTCAGTCCACCATCATTTAGTAGATTGTCTTGTTTATCATTGGGTTCACGTGATTAATTTTTGACACCTACATCACCCCATCACTTTCGCTCTGACTGACCTCCTCGCTGAAAGTTCCACATTTGACTCGGACTGTCTCTTGGACGTTTTAATGTAGGCTGATCTATTGCACCAGATTTGACTTAAATTTTACTCTTGTACTCTCCCTTACATCTAATAACCCTTACCCTTGCACACCTCTGCCCTTCACTCACTACTAGCCTTTGCACGCTCCTAATTTTGAACATCCATCTTTACAGTGCTGCATGACCCTTTCGGGTTTAGCGCTAATAAATTATTAAAATAATATGCTTCTTTAAAATTCACTAGTGTTAATTTCTTTTACAAAATTATTTGCAAACACATTTAAAACCAATGTTTCAAACAAGTTTGCAGACAGACCACGTAACGGGAGGGGATTCAACTCGCGGTGAGTCGTAAAACTCCGGACCCACGGGATCATGGTGAGGGGGGGGGGAGGGGGCAGCCTTCGTGCCTTTGTTCCATGCAAATGTTTACTAGACCTCCCCAGAGGGTTAAAAACCCAGGATACCCCACTGAAGCTACGCAGTGTGGCTGGGGTTCTTGTTACATTAGGTCCCCCCGCAGGATGCTACCCATAACGGGCATGCATTTGGTGTACTAACCTAATTGTCAGTACAGAGGTCGATCCTCTGCTCCTGGTTTCCCCGCCTCTCCTCTGACCACTACTAGATTCACTCACTCACGGCTAAGCGAACCCTGTCAGTCCTGTTATGTATGGATCCTGCCTCTACCGCATGTCGTGTACCGGGATTGTCTGGTTGTACTATTATTTTATCTATGCCTTCATGGTTAGTGAATTCTCAAACTATTTTGCATGCATGCTGTATAGTCAAGAGTACACGAGAAATTCTCCAGCTCCATTAATATACCAGTTTACCCTAATAATAACATTCTCATTGGTTTTCTCTAGCTAAAGGAAAATGCTGGGTGACTAAAGCAAATTTACCTGCATTTTCGTACACCATCGTCTGTTAAGTATATTCTTACTTTGGCTTTGGGTACATTAAAGATAAATAATTTTACAATGTTTTTTGATGGCACACAGATGTTGTGGGTGCATAAAAAAAGATATCACGTAGATTTAACCTAGGATAACCCAATAAAGTCAAACATGGAAAGACCCCAATGGTCACTTTGATTTTTCTGGGTTATCCTAGGTAATTTACACATATGTTACTATGCATAATTATTTATGTAACTGTATTATGTGTACCAGTACCTAAATAAACTTACTAATGGTAACTTTTTTCCACTTTAAATATAGCTTTCATTATTTTTATATAGTATATAATATACGTACACTGAAGCGTGCATGTCTCACTGCATGTGCTGAGACGTCACTTTAATCTCTACTTTAGGGATAAGAGTATTCCTGACTGGTGATGTATAGTTATCCCTCTGGCATTCAATAGGCTTTAAGCCCAACTAACGAACAAACGTACCCGTTGCCTGGTGGCTAAAGATCTCGTTTTACACGGCAATGGTTTGGGTTTGATTTCCAGCTAGGGTAGAAACACTGGGCGTGTTTCTTTACACCGGCTGTCTGTGTTCTCCATCAGTAAAATGGGTACCTGGGAGTTAGTCGACTGGTGAGGGTCGCATCCTGGGACAAAATTGAGCTAATTTTCCCGAAATGCTATGCATAACAAGGGGCTTTCCACATAGTAGTATGTCATTGATATCAGCTAGGCCGGTATACCTTGTACTTGTAGAAATAAGATATTATATAATTATTATTATTATTATTATTATTATTATTATTATATATATAACCATTTCTAATATCACACAGAAAACATACACTGTGAGGTATATGTCTCATTATACATATATGCTGTGAGTTGTTTTAAATCTTTCTTCAAGTTATTAAGATATTCCTCGTTGTCGGTGAAGAGGTGTCATGCAGCCGGGTGTAGTCAATAAGCTTTAAACCTCTCATTAACATCAAGACCCGCGCACTCATTTAATAATAATAATAATAATAATAATAATAATAATAATAATAATAATAATAATAATAATAATAATTTATTTACTACAAGTACATGTACAAGGTATACAGTCCTAGCTGACATCAATGACATAACTCACGAAAAGTCTGGAGTTTTGAGACTCTCTGATCGCGGGTTCTAACCCCGCCCGTGGTAAGGTTTATCAATGACATACTTCTGTATAGAAAGCCGCTTGTTATGCATAACATTTCGGGCAAATTAGGTCAGTTTTGTCCCAGGATGCGACCCACATCAGGCAACTAACACCCAGGTACCCATTTTACTGATGGGTGAATATAGACAACCGATGTAAAGAAACACGCCCAACGTTTCTACCCTCGCTGGGAAAAGAACCCAGACCATCGTCGTGTGAGGTGACAGCTTTAGCTACCAGGCTTATTTACTGCGCACACAGCTGCCATTCCGTCCACTGTTGGCGAGTAAAAAAAATAGTGACCGTTGCTCATGACCTATACAGGTTGAGCAGTTTTCATGAATATTAAAACGCCGCAAAGGGGTTTATGTCACCACCGCCATGAGACAGGCTTCTCACATGGGCCAAATAAAACAATGAGGTAATCAACGGTTGGGTTTTATTTTTTCCACATTGTCTCGGAGATAAGTAGTGAAGAAGCTCTGGAGGAACTGAAAAACCCACAAGGGTGTTGCGCACTAGAGAAAAAGGTGTTATGACCTGAACTAAAAGAAGTTTCAATACCATACTGACTCACGAAGAGATGAATTAAATACATATGTATTTTAACTCCAGTGTACGAATGTTTAGTTTGGCAAATCACTGTATAGTTTTTATACATTTATGCATAAAGTTGACCACTTATACATGTGTGTGTGTCACCCTTTCTCACTCTGTATTAATGTTGTTATATCAGTCTTTTTTCTTTTTTTTGCACACATGTATGCATCTGCATTAGAATACATGCTCATGTATCACCGGCAAACAGGATACATATCACGTTTGCCAGTGATGAGCCAATATATCTACATGCGTAGATTCACGATTCACTCGTGAGTCACGTACGAAAATCATTGGGTGAATACACCACCACCCCGTGCATGACCACCACCACCCCGTGCATGACCACCACCACCCAGTGCATGACCACCACCACCACCCCGTGCATGACCACCACCACCCAGTTCATGAACACCATCAACACATCAACGCGTATCCCCATACGATGCACACACATGCGTGCATAATATTGTACACAGAGACGCTTACAGTGACGCACCAACCAAACAATCGCCGGCTAGAACTTAAAAGTACAAATGCAAAATAAGATTTTAACCTCGTTCACTTTCGCACAACAAAGGCTTACAAAATTTAACATATAATTTTTGTAGTCTGATTACACACATGACCGCTAACGACCTCTCTAAAGTCGAATGTTTAATCTTTCTGTGGCAACAATGGATAGCTAATTCCAAACAAAGAAATATAATTGACATTGTTGATTAGTGGCCCAAACGACCCCACATGAAAGAAATGAGCAGAAAAGCATTCCCCTAAAACACCTTCAGTGAAGCTGTTTAGGTCCTTGAACCTTGATTACCTCACATACATCTAGACACTGAAATAGTAATTCAAATGAGTCCAGTCTATTTTAGCCCAATTTTAGTCTGTGTGCTGAAGACGGTCTCAGTATGTAGATGGAATTCAACAGTTTCAATTGCTGTTTTATTGTCTCCGTGTTGGTGTGTTTGTGCGAGAGAGCTAATTGTGTATCAGTTGATAAAAGGTCATTGTGAATGAAGGGAGTTGAGAACAGATGGTCACTCATGTGTCATAGAGTATGTTGAGGTGTAAAGTTGATAAATCATAAAATATGTTTACAGATCAATCTATATGTTTACAAATCAAGGTCATGTTTACAAAATCGTGGGATATATTAATAAATCAAGGAATACGTTTACAAATCAACGAATACGTTTACAAATCAAGGGATATATTTACAAATCAGATAATGTTTACAAATCAAGGAATATACTTACAAATTAAGGGATATATTTACAAATCAAGGGATATGTTCATAAATTAAAAAATGTATTTACACATCAAGGGATATGTTTACAAATCAAGGTACATTTTCTTTTGTTTTCTTTTTTACAAAATAAGAAACATGTTTACACTTAGTAAATATAACTGATATTTTCCGAATTTTTCGACTAATATTATCCACCTGAGAGGTCTCGCAAGCTGGCACAACACATACAAAGTTGGGATGAACTGCAATCAAGTGCTAATCAAACTACAAAATAAATATGGAACTTAATACAGTATAGACTCATTCTACACTACCTCATTCGTGTCTGCTATTTTAACCGAATACAGTTTCACCGGAGAATCAATTCACTATAAATCTATTTATATGTATAAACATTTGCTCAAAAGGTACTAACAAGGTAGTTTAACAATCAAGGCAGGAGAGACACAAGGGTCGGGGCAGATCAAGGATAACACACAAACTTTGGCTCACAAGGCTGAAGTTCATGTGATTTGTACCCACGAACGTGAGCTCTGTGAACACTGTTGTGCACTACGCCCGCCACCTCTATACCCCTCTACTTATAGGTTGTGTTTGATTGTATCGTATTTTTTGTCTTTAGAATCTACTGAGAACAATATAACAAAATTTCTAACGAGACAGAACATCATAGACAGGTTCCCTACTATAAATACGAAGAAAAGATGGAGATGTAAAACGTATTACGGTGGTATTGAATCATTCACAAAATTCAGAACGAAATTTGTGTTTTTTTTATATAAATAATCAACTATGATGTACATTTCTTTATACATTACAATGACAACTAAAATCAAGTAAACCTTATGTTGCTATAATGACAATATAAAACGGGAGGGAATAATATATTTGTAAAAAATCATTTTAAACCTCCTAACATGAATATTTTCATATTTTTACATGGAAGATGAAGCTACATTAATAACTATGCGAGTAGATGTATAATATATAGAGTAGGTAAGAGACTAGAGCCTCATAGAGACTGATAAGCTGGATAGTTAGAGTCTATGGGAAGGACTTAAAGAGAGATGAAGTTGATAAGGCGTTGTAATGGTGAAGGTAGAGAGGTACGTTACTCCAGCCTCTCCGTGACAGTGACTGTCTCTTCACTGTTTACCTGTACAATTTATTCTTTACGATGAAAGACATGATTGCTATTTTACACATTGTTTTTGCTTTTGTCTTTCCTTGTCATCCGCTGTGAAAGCTGCGGTCCGAACAAGAGAAGGCAGAGTATCGCGCCACGGACTCTAAATTTCCATTTGACTAATGTCTAATCAAGGTTACAAATAATAAACATAATGTCTACTACGTGCACATTAACTCTGTTTCTCTTGGTCAGATCGTCTAATTTCCCTTTGGAATGAAGGAAAATGGGAAAGACTAAACTGTGTGTAAGATCTACGAGTAGTTTGAAGGGGGTTTATTACATTATATATATATATATATATATATATATATATATATATATATATATATATATATATATATATATATTAGTATAAGAATATTTGCTTATGACAACCGCTAAAGCTGCTAAGCTGGGGTTGGACTTTTCATGCATGGTGAGGATTTAAGTTACTCTATGATGATGACTAGCTTTCTAAAGGAAATGATAATAAACACGGAAATAGAAAATAAAGTATAGCTTTCAAGACTGGCACATCAGTGTACTCAAGATCCCGGTATATTTTTTTTTTGGCACGTATAGGCGAGTCACTCGACCTGGAGAAGACACTTAGAGACGCTCAGGAAACTTTGGGTCGGGTTCAGTGATCGACCTACTTAAGTTCTTGTCTGGGTTTCAAGTTTATTTTTTTTTTACTGTCGTTTCAGCATTTTTGGTTTATTAGGATCTACTCTGAGATACTGACTATATATGACTGCTAAAGACTTACTAATCCCTACTCAGAATGAGCTTATCGAAGCAAAGGTGATAAGTAAATATAAAAACATTGGAGAATTGTTTCGGGGCAGCGCTGAGGAGCACCTGGTCTCGTCTCTTCCCCTCCACCTCCTCCTCCTCCTCCTCACCTTTCTCTACCCTAAATTAAGGTGATCCTCATAGTGTAGAAAAAGACTTTCAAGAAATATCACGAAGAATCTTTAATTACGACACACTGTATGTATTGTTTCAGTGTTTCTCATTGCTTCATCCAAATTTGAAAAAAAGCGTGTGAGAAAGAATTTCAAAGAAAAGATGAACATAACAATTAATAATTTTTAGATTTATAACAAACAGTAGCATGTTGATGAATTATCTATGCTTATATTTTCTCGTCAGCTCAGATGTTGACCATTGTGTGTCAATCTTTTTCCTTGGTCTTGCTTCAGGTGCTCCAACAACAAGGTTATCTGGACCACGACAATGCCAACAAGAAACCCGTGAACAGGACATACCCATGACCGACCCTGAGACTGCCTATCGTATGTCTGTCATTAGCTAAAATCAACCTCTAGGGCCAGTGTTCAGGTGTTAATCAAACACAAAATTACCAGTCGTTTCCATTCGCATTCAGTAAGGTATCTGATCCGCTAGTGACGCCACTGAAGAGAGTTAAGGAAGTAACTGGAGTCAGAATCTAATATGTTTGCGTGAGAGTCATGTACATTGAAGATACGACTGGGAATATCCCTCTATATTCTAAAGAATACTTCGAATGACTTCAACACACACACACACTTAAACAGAAACAGGGTAAACACATGCAGTGGGAGCTGAATGATAAATTATGTCTTTGGTAAGCTCGGAAATGTTGACAGGAAAGACGAACACATTGAAGAAGAAGCTGTCCAACTGAGCTGTAGTACTGAAGACAACAGCTTCACATGCTCAAGAGTTAAAGGATCATATATTATAGGTAAACACTATGTGAGAATCCCGACCTAAAAAGCATGTACAGCGATATTTGGCAGTCCCACCTCTACACCAGTCTCTAGAGCTTTATGTTCATGTGAAGAATACCCGGCTCTACTAATATAATTATATATATATATATATATATATATATATATATATATATATATATATATATATATATATATATATATATATATATATATATATATATATATACATACATATATACATACATATATACATGTAAAGTTGCCACGTATTTCGAAATGTATATGACTTTAGAGCAAAAGGCGCCTATTGCTGAAATTCCTAAGTAGAAGAATATACATGGGAGCTATGCCAAGGTATAGTTAAGACACTTGAAGAGTAGGTTTTGGTACTGTTGGGTAGTCAACCAACTCGAAACTACTATCTGGTATAAGAGAAGACGAAGAAAACTGACCTTTCTTGATGCAGCTGAAATATATGGCAGTTACCTCACTAATGATCTTGATTGAGGCCTTTCTATAAGTACAGCACTACACATGCTACACACTTCACTGCTGTTAACTCGCAGTGTCCTTGGTTGAGGCCTCACTGTGTACTACACTACTATACACCCGTCACTGCTCTACTCTTACTAGTGCATTTGAGACCTCACTATAAATTCTACACTTCACAAACTACACCCTTCGCTACTTTAACTAATTCTCTACCTTCTAGATGCCGCATTTGAAGGCGCTCTTTTTTTTATGCTTAGCTGAATTTTGAGTAAGAAGAAAGGCGATGCTACATCTTAAATTAAAAAAAAAGAATCACCTCATTTAACGAGTCATACAAAAACCTGAGGAAATTTTATGGATGTAGGTGCTAAACATATATCCGCATGACCTAAACTACACAAACCAAAGGGAGACGTAGCACTGTAACTTGTGTCCAATGTAAACAATGTTGTGATGAATGGTGCTGTCATCAGGTGGGACTGACAACGTCGCTATAGTATAAACCCGTAAATCCTCAGGATTCTTGCTACTTGAATGACCCGCTCGCTGCCAGCCAGCAAGCTCTTCTGGTGTCGCTTTGGTTCTGCCTCGTAAGTTAAATACTAATTGTTAGTTTGTGGATGACTTTTGACCTACTGTTTCTGTTTGGCTTTGCTCGCTGCAGCTGAAGTTTCCAACACAACTATGGAATTCTGGTGATTAGTCAATTGTTTATTAACACGTTTGAAATCATCATAAAATACGACCAGAGATATTGCTAATGGTTAGGGCGAGATCCGTATATATCGCGCAATATAAAGATTCTGATGGGCTGGAAAATTGAAATCGATGGTTGTGTGTGTGGAATGCAGTTGTAACGAGCGTCAAGAAGCCATCAATAAATCTGGCATCTTATCTAACCTTTTCTAACTTATCTTAGCATACTGTAGACTAACTTGTTCTGCTTAGGAATACTCGATGTGAGATCATCATAGTATTACTGTGATAACGTTATGAACCACATCAGCTCTAAAGAAAGTAGCGTGTATAATATATATCTTAAAATTTCTCGACTACCTTGTTTTCTATCATGTATTCTCGTTTCTGAAGGAAGTGGCTTCGATTATCTTAGCTCATCTGACACATGCAGGTGTTTGTGGTCCTACTTCGGTATGTTTAAGTTTAAGAACCAAGTAAGACCGTTTTGTTTCGCGCGATGTAGAGAAGCTACCTTCATTTGATGCCAACAGCACATTCACGTGACCTGTGCAGGTGAACCTTCACATCAATTCCTTTTCCATAGAAGTCGGCCACGCGTGTCGAACCTGCAGAACAATTTTCCACAGGGACGAGTTGCCAGCACTCATCTGGACGACTCTTAGAGTACATTTATCAACCTACATATCATCAGATATACCTTTCCCTAACCAGAACAAATTAATTGCAGCATAAAGGCCTCAATTCTTGAAATGGATCTTATGCAAGAGACAACAGCCGATTGATCACAGAGGCGTGTCTGCTCTCCAGGTGTCTCTTATTAATTCAAGAACCGTGGGTCACTAACTTGTACAGTCTCCATCAGTATGCGACCATGAAAGAATCTTTAGAGACAGAAAGGTTGACGAACATATGCAAACTTAAAAATTTCAATTTGAATATCGTCAGCGTTTATCTTAGAATAATAACGAGACACTTCCGGAGTGCAGACAGAGCAGAGTCTGAACAATCATAGTTTGAACCACTGAATGTGATGCTCCCATGATGCTTGAGAACACAACTAAAAAAAATGGATGGAGTTAACAGAGTTTATCTCCTTGCGTAACTATGGTAAAACGACTGAGTGCAAAGCAGACTTTTATTTGCATGCTACGTTTCGCTCTAAGTAGAGCTTTATCAGATCATTATCAAATCAGTAACTTGATACAGCTCTGAATGTTACTAAGTCAATGACTTAATACAGCTTTAGTAAAGTATTACTAAGTCATTAGCGATACAGCTCTTCCTAGAGCAAAACCGTCGTCTCTTAATGAAAGTTCGCTCTAAACATAGCGCTTTTTTTTACCATATTTGTGGGCAAGTCTTGCCCTTCAACACTTAACATAACTACTGCGAGGTGTAGTAACCAAACTGCACTCAACAAACTCAAGATGGATTTCTTAAGTGGAAAAAAAAATGAGATGTCACGAGGAGCCGGATGCTGTTGATCTTGCTTAGAGATTCCTTACAATCTCGGCCTTGGATTTCCTATGCTCTTGTCTCACTATATATATATGCCTCATAGGTTAAAAATCTATCAACTTAATATAGACTCTTAACCCTATAATTGATCACAAATGTGTATTGCAGAGTACTGCTGTACCTCACTTGAAGTAATATCATTCATCCCTGTAGCACATGTGTACTCTCTAATAATATCTCGGTTGAAATTTGTTAGATTAAATATTACAATTGGGACCTATACAGTACTTCTCTACGTATGTACTAAATATACTTATCAATAATGATTTGTTTCTCGTAGCCAGTGGACTGTATCTTTACAGTTTCTCAGTCGCTTGGCTGTAGCTACGTTATGTTAGCCAACTGGCCATGTCTCTAATTAAGATAAATGGCTGTATCTCTACATTATCTTAGCCAATTGGCTGTACTTCTACAATGCCTCAGCCAATTGGCTTTACCTACATTTTTTGGTCAGTTGACTGAATTTCTACATAATCTCAGCCAATTGGCTGTATCTCCACATTCTCTTACCTGAGTGCCTGTATCTCCACATTATCTCAACCGACTGGTTGCATTTCTACATGTTTTAATACATTTTTTCATTTTCCCTAAATCATCCATACTCATTCACAGGCCATTATTAGTTTGTCCTTTTTTTTAGTTTGCTACATTACACGATTCTACTTCACCAGTGTATGATGTAGTAATGTTAGAATTGTATTATAGTTGCTCTTCTCATCAGCAGTGTTCTGAGAGAACGACACATGGGACAAGAGCGAGTGGGACAAGGGCTTTGTGAAACACACACGAGAATGTAACTCACTCGTTTACTCTCCCTTTTTCTGGGGGGTTTCAGATAACATACAGTTTCTCAATGCCCCAGGAGCGTCCTTCCCTCTGTGCGATTCACTGTTTGACCATTTGCTTTCTCTTCTACATATTTTCTACCCCATTCACACTTTTTCACTAACCGGTAAGAAGAACTAATGATAGTAGACTAGTCGACGAGATTCTTAAGAGAAGGATATGCTATTATATCTTCCAGTAATACAAAGAGGATTCGCAATCACTCACACACAGTCCCTAGAAACGATCGCAGCATGAAGGACGTTCATTTTTTCTTCTTTAGGCTGGGCCCATTACTTTTTAATCTTGTTCATTTGACCTCCTCATGAAAATAACTATAATCCATTTTTATTGGTACTTTGTATGTATTATTCTACTGTATTACCGTTTTGCGATAGACTTTGTTTTGACGGTGATATTAATCTCTTTTGCGAGTAATCTTAACATGCTAGACACAATCATTCAGCTTCTTCGGTAAGGGCAAAGGCAGGGATATCCTCCCCACCGATAGACCCCGCAAGAGACTCTGGTCTCGACACTTCACCCGCCCATAACGCTGCTGCCACCTGATCTTCCTCTTCGATAGAGTCCTGGGGTGAGAGTTTGCGGCGGTGTGATCTAGGCGAGCTCTCTGCATCCAGGTGACGGTGAAGGCGACGCCCAGTATACAGACGACTGCATCTCCTACTGACCGGTTCCCATTCCAGCGGAATCTCAGTACGGCTGAATTCTTTAAATAAACGGTCCGATTTTTCATCAATGGAGTAGTCTCGCTGAAGTAAGCGATAATGAGCAGCTGGATAGCGGTGAGTGTGAAGGAATCTTGCCAAAACGGATCTCTTCCCACTGATTTCGTCGGTTGTTGTGGCATCGGCTTCCAGCGAGCCTCCAACACCAATGAATGAGCTGCCCATTGATCCTCCCAGAATAGTGTCGAGGGAGGCATGTCTCTCCCGAAGGGCTTCTCTACGCTTTTTGGCATGAGTCTTACCCCAGCGTCTCTCAAATTGCGCGACACTCTTCCGAAGTCGTTCTCTCTTGCTCTGAGGATCCCCAATGCTGTCCTGGGAGCCGAATAGAAAGTCAGGGTCTCTGTGTCTCTCACGACTGCGGTCTCGCTCCATGTCGATCTCTTGCGCTTCCAGACTATCTTCGACGAAGTGAATTTGTTTCTTGCTGAGTTTGGGCGGACGACTATTGTTGACCTCCAGACTTCTGTAGCCACTGTCAGACTTCATTTGCTGAAGACGGTGGGAGTGAGTGTCACTGGTGGAGTCCGTGGGGCAATCGGTGGTCGAATCGAAACTGGTAGTGAGGCCTTCAGGGCGACTCAGGTCAGTGGTGGAAGAACACTCAGTGTCCACTGAATCGAAGCTGTTTTCTGACGACAGCGGCGGCCTCGTAGATGCATCCAGGTGCTGTGGAGAATAGTCAATATAATTAT
Organism: Cherax quadricarinatus; assembly: GCF_038502225.1. NCBI lineage: Eukaryota > Metazoa > Arthropoda > Malacostraca > Decapoda > Parastacidae > Cherax > Cherax quadricarinatus. The sequence goes on along the minus strand of NC_091305.1, from coordinate 22,314,633 downwards.
GGATACACTTTTTTTTTTTAACCCAGGGTTTTGATCCCTGGACCTCAGCAATGCGAGTCACTCTCACTACTGGGCAATACATACATACACACACACACACACATATATATATATATATATATATATATATATATATATATATATATATATATATATAATTTGTTTGTCGTGTACTTTGGGCACATAGATTGCATCATTAGGTCATTTGAGAGACATTCGAGTTACTCAGCAGTTTGTAGTGCTATATATATGTATGTATGTATGTATGTATGTATGTATATACATTCAACACGCCTGCCGTCTCCCACCGAAGCAGGGTGACCAAAAAATGAAAGATACACTTTCACCATCATTTAGACATAATCACTGTCTTTGCAGAGGTGCCCATATATGAGAGTTTAGATGCCACTCCAAACAGCCAATATCCAAAATTTCTTATATATATATATATATATATATATATATATATATATATATATATATATATATATATATATATATACAATAAGATCCCAGTAAACAGGTGATAAAACTAGTGCATTTTCCCTGACAATTACTTCCTTAGGTTCAGTCCTGTAGAAAGTCTCCCTTGCTGACATTAGTGCTTTTTCGACAAAATTCCTAGGGTATCTCAGGTTTGTGGCTATGTTGAATGTCTTGCTGATTTCCTCGTCTAAATACTCAGGACTGCAGATGCGCAAGGCTCTCAAAAACGTTGTGAGGAATACACTTAATTTTACCCTAGATTCGTGATTGGAATAGTAATGAATGTATGACGACATATTGGTGGACTTCTAATAGACTGTAAATTAGAATTTTCTCTCAACATGATAGATTAAAACATCTAGAAATGGAAAAGTGTTGTTTATTTCATGTTCTGTTGTGAACTTAATGGAAGGTACTAGACCATTGATCCTAGGTAGGAACTCATCAATGTTCTGATCTCTAGGCCACAGGTAAAGAATATCATCTACGTATCTGAACCACCAGCGTTATCTGGGAGAATGTCTTTAAGAAGTATAGTCTCAAAGAATTCCATATACGAGTTGCTGAGTAAGGGGCTGAGGGGATTTCCCATTATCATGCCTTGTTTTTAAGCATAGTATTTCCCTTCAAACACAAACTTGCAAGAAGTAAAACAAAGTTTAAACAATTCAATTATTATGTTCGTGGGGTAGGGCAGGGAGAAGTTTTCTAGTTCCTCTTCAAAATATGTAAGCTAATCAGGGATATGGGCTCTGGTGAACATAGCTGTGACATCAAAGCTCACTAGGGTAAAGTCATGTGGGACATTTTATTTACTTGAGTAAAAGATTTTCACCCCACGGCTTGTCTTGCATTGTTAAGATCGCCTGTCTGTGATTATTTGTACACACACAGACACACACACACAGATACACACACACAGACACACACACACACAGACACACACACACAGACACACCCACCCACACACACACACACACACACACACACACACACACACACATATATATATATATATATATATATATATATATATATATATATATATATATATATATATATATCAATAATTTTCAGTATTAGGTATATGCATATATATGTATGAGTGTGCGCGCATGTGTCCATAAGTGAATGTGTATGTGTTCCTGCACACACACTGCAATCAGTGAGGTGATTTGACTAAAATCTGTAATATAATATTTTAACTCATATAATAAATAAGCTGATGTCAGAGATAATATTGTAAATAGCAAAACAGATTACCACAGGGCTGACAATGAATGTTCTTCATAAAGCGTTCAAACTTGATCCAGCAAATTGTTGATTAGGAAAAAACTAACACATTATTCTTATTATTGCTATATTCGTGGGAAAGCTGCAAGCTTTTAGGGCTCACACATTAACAAGCCGTGGAAGAAACAAAGCTGATTATCGCATAAGAGTCTGACCTTAAGCCTGTTTGCGAGGATTGCTCTGTATGAGGTCCGTCTGGCTTCAGAGGAGGGCAGGGTGAGGCGCGTCTGGGGTGGCTCCGGCTCCTGGTCCCTCTCCTGCACTTCCTGCTCCTCCACCTCCACCTCGGCCTCCTCGCCTTCTTCCGCCTCCACTCCCACGCCCGTCTCGCCGCCCACGACAGCGTCGGTGTTGCTCTCAAAGGAGGTGGTGTGACTAGTGGCGCTGGTGACATTCTCCAAGTCTGTGAGAGAGGGAAAAGAGTGTAATTGCATGTCAGTAGATGGAAAGCACGTTTTATGCAAAAAAATTAAAGATTTGGTTCCTCCTCACTGTGCTACCACCCTGTTCACATGTTACACTACTGGAGCACCCACAGTGTGCTGTTACCTTATTATACATGGTGGTTACATTGTGGGAACACCCGCAGTGTGCTGCTACCTTATTATACATGGTCGTTACGTTGTGGGAATATCCACACTACGCAGATACATTATCCTATATGATAGCTTTGTGGAAACACCCACAGTGTGGTGCTACTCTGTTATACATGACAGGTACAATGTGGGAACAAAGATTAACTATGTTTCTCTGTCATATTCATGGCCATGAGGAGCTCTTGATTCAAGGAAATGGACAAGTTCTCACCTTGTATTTATAAGATTGATTTTCTTTCTCCAAGCTCTGTATAATCCCTAGGGGTTTAACGATGTCCTTAAATATAATAATAACAACAATAATAATAAATGACAATAGTAACAATTCTCTTTCATATTTCCTCACACAGGATGGGTTTCATACATCAGGTAATGAAATGTATCAACCTGAGCCGAGAGACTTCAGTAGGATCATGAAGACATCACTTACTCCACACTAAATTTAGTAATTACAAGAATTATGAATTTCGATGTAGTAGGATTAGAGTTACTATTACATGGGAAATACCATATATATATATATATATATATATATATATATATATATATATATATATATATATATATATATATATATATATATATATATATATATATATATATATATAAGCGGCTAGAAAAAGCTTGGGTCTGGCTGTTATGTCTTCTTATTTCATAATACTTGACATCTCAAAACCCTCCTTCCCCCATATGGGGGGAGGGAGGATGGTGGTGTTGCGGGGTTGGCACCAACCGTTGGCCCACATTCTGAGAGAGACTGAAGAAGGTGACAGACCCACACTGTGCTACGCTGAGAAAACTTCCCTTCACCCCTTCTGTTGCTGCCTTGCAACATTGCATAGCTCCTGATGATGCACTGAGAAGTGTGAAAGTATTTGAGCTAAAGATTTCCACCTCACTTGGATTATCTTGCACAATATAATATATATATATATATATATATATATATATATATATATATATATATATATATATATATATATATATATATATATATATATATATATATATATATATACAACAATCACTGAAGAAAAAATAGTGAACTTCCAAATACCTTCTTGATTTCTCACATTATCACAGGTCCTTGATAATGTGAAAAATCGAAAAAAGTTCTTGGAAGTTCATTATTTTTGTACAGTGGTTGTTTTAACACTTTGGCCTTCTCCCACCTAAGCAAGGTGACCCGAAAAAGAAACACTTTCACCATCATTCACACTATCACTGTATTGCAAGAGGAGCGCAGATACAACAGTTTAGATGTCCCTCTAAATAACAAGTATCCCAAACCCCTCCTTTAGAGTGCATGTACTGTACTTTTCACCTCCTGTACGTCAAGTCCGATTAACCTTTCTCCCCGAATCCCTTCACAAAATATTAACTTGCTCACACTCTAACAGCTCGTCAAGTTCCACAAACCATTTGTCTTCACTCACTCCTATCTATCACTTTCACATATGCTTGCTGTATGACCAAGCCCCTTGCACACGAAACCTCCTTACACACTAGTATCACTAGCCTGTACCATACACATCACAAGTACCAGGTGAGAGCTACATACCTGATGTTCTCCCAGGGGAGTGATGGTCTGGAGAGCTGTAGACCTCCATTCTGCCTGAGTCTGAGTCGGGGTCCTCAGGGTCCTCTTCCTCTAAGGTGGTCCTCAGCTGCCACAGTGCCCGACACTGCACCTGCGAAGGGAGGACGGAGTATGGCACTTAGTGGGTGCTGACTTCATGGGTAGTTCTCTTGGTCCGGGGTGAGGTAGGGAGGAAGAGAGAGAGAGAGAGAGAGAGAAAGAGAGAGAGAGAGAGAAAGAGAGCGAGAGAGAGAGAGAAAGAGAGAGAGAGAGAGAGAGAGAGAGAGAGAGAGAGAGAGAGAGAGAGAGAGAGAGAGAGAGAGAGAGAGAGAGAGAGAGAGAGAGAGAGAGAGAGAGAGAGAGAGAGAGAGAGAGCAGACGAATGACGGCAAGGGAAGTAAGAACGATAAAGAGTGAGCGACTAAACAAGAGAATGAGCGAGCATGTGTGGAAGATAACGAGTGAGTGAGAGATTGTTAGCCAGCGTGTGACAACCCCAGGACAGAGTAGATGAACTGAAAGTAATGACGAGTGGAATTCATCTGTTCAGACATAAATGACAAACGAATTCCACAATGTTACATCCAGCACTCTAAGCTACATCTATGTGGCAAAACATCTGCTCATAACTTAGCCCGGTTAGGTATGAAAATTTCAGGTAACTGCATACACACACACACACACACACACACACACACATATATACATACATATATATATATACATATATATATATATATATATATATATATATATATATATATATATATATATATATATATATATATATATATATATATATATATATATATATATATATATATATGTCGTGCCGAATATGTAAAACTGGTCAATTAGCAAGAACTCATTTATAATTAAGTCCTTTCTAAAATTTTCTCTTGTACGTTTAAAGATATATTTTTTCATTAATATTAATGTAAAAATTTATAATTTTGCATCAAAAGAATCTTAGAAAACTTACCTAACCTTATTATAACAAGAACAATTTATTTTAGCCTAACCCAACTAAATATATTTTAGATTTGTTTACAATAATTTAATACTAAACAAACACAGAGAAATATATTTTTTTCGTTAGGTTCAGAATGATTTTGGCGAAATTATTGCATACACAAATTTTCGCTTGTCCTATATGGCAAGATGAGCGTTGCTGTTTAAGCCAAGATCGCAAGTTCTGCCTATTCGGCACGACATATATATATATATATATATATATATATATATATATATATATCGTGCCGAAATGGTAAAATTTGCTATTTTGACTTAAATAACAACGATCTTCTTGCCGAATAAAGCAAGCAAAAATTTATGTATGCAATAATTTCCCAAAAATCATTCTGAACCTAACGAAAAAATATATTTCATTGAGTTTATTTATTATTAAATTATTGTAAACTTATCTAAAATATATTTAGTTGGATTAGGCTAAATTAAATTGCACTTGTTATAATAAGATTAGGTAAATTTTCTAAGGTACTTTTGGTACAAAATTTCAAATTTTTGGATTAATATATATGAAAAAATATATCTTTAACCGTATAAGAGAAAATTTTAGAAAGGACTTAATTTTACATGAGTTCTTATTCTTGCTAACTGACCAGTTTTATTTATTCGGCACGACATATATATATAGGGACTGACAAAGAGCGTGAATAGCTCCTTTACATAAAGGGAAGGGGGACAACAGAGATTGAAAAAAATTGCTGATGACACCAAAACAGACAGTCCAATTCATTCTAATGAGGACATTAGAGCACTCCAGGATGATTTGAATAGACTGATGCAGTGGTCGGAGAAGTGGCAGATGCAGTTTAATATACACAACTGCAAAGTTCTAAATGTTGGACAGGACAATAACCATGCCACATATAAACTAAATAATGTATATCTTAATAGTACTGATTGCTAAAAGGATTTAGGAGTTCTGATAAGCAGTATTCTGAAACCAAGACAACAGTGCATAAGTGTTTGCAATAAAGCTAACAGAATCCTTGGCTTCATATCAATAAGTATAAATAATAGAAGTCCTCAGGTTGTTCTTCAACTCTATACATCCTTGGTTAGGCCTCATTTAGACTATGCTGCACAGTTTTGGTCATCGTATTACAGAATGGATATAAATGCTCTGGAAAACGTACAAAGGAGGATAACGAAGTTAATCCCATGTATCAGAAATCTTCCCTATGAGGACAGACTGAGGGCCCTGAATCTGTACTCTCTAGAAAGGCGTAGAATTAGGGGGGATATGACTGAGGTGTATAAATGGAAAACAGGAATGAATAAAGGGGATGTAAATAGCGAGCTAAAAATATCTAGCCAAGACAGGACTCGTAGCAATGGTTTTAAGCTGGAAAAATTCAGATTCAGGAAGGATATAGGAAAGCACTGGTTTGGTAATAGAGTTGTGGGTGAGTGGAACAAACTCCAGAGTACCGTCATAGAGGCTAAGACGTTGTGCAGTTTTAAAAACAGGTTAGATAGGTACATGAGTGGGTGTGGGTGGGTGTGAGTTTGACTTGACTAGCTTGTGCTACTAGGTCAGATGCCGTGCTCCTTCCTTAAGTGAACGTGACCTGACCTGACTAGGTTAAGGCACTGGCTTAAGCCGGTAGGAGAATTGCACCTGCCTTTTCATGGGCCAGTAGGCCTGCTGCAGTGTTCCTTCTTTCTTATATGTTCTTAAAACAGAGAACAGGATTGTAGATGAACAATGAGGCTTTGAGTGGGTAAGGGATGTGTAGATCAAATGCTTACATTGAACCATATATATGAGAAGCATTTAGATAAAGGTAGGGAAGTTATCATTGCATTTATGGATTTAGAAAAGGCATATGATAGAGTGGATAGAGGAGCAATGTGGCAGATGTTGCAAGTGTATGGAATAGGTAGTAAGTTACTAAATGCTGTAAAGAGTTTTTATGAGGATAGTGAGGCTCAGGTTAGGGTGTGTAGAAGAGAGGGAGAATACTTCCCGGTAAAAGTAGGTCTTAGACAGGGATGTGTAATGTCACCATGGTTGTTTAATGTATTTATAGATGGGGTTGTAAAAGAAGTAAATGCTAGGGTGTTGAGGAGAGGGGTGGGATTAAATTATGGGGAATCAAATACAAAATGGGAGTTGACACAGTTACTTTTTGCTGATGATACTGTGCTTTTGGGAGATTCTAAAGAAAAGTTGCAAAGGTTAGTGGACGAGTTTGAGAGGGTGTGTAAAGGTAGAAAGTTGAAAGTGAATATAGATAAGAGTAAGATGATGAGGGTATCAAACGATTTAGATAAAGAAAAACTGAATATTGCATTGGAGAGAGGGAGTATGGAAGAAGTGAATGTTTTCAGATATTTGGAAGTTGGCTTGTCAGCAGATGGGTTTATGAAGGATGAAGTTAACCATAGAACTGATGAAGGGAAAAAGGTGAGTGGTGCATTGAGGTATCTGTGGAGGCAAAAAAACGTTATCCATGGAGGCAAAGAAGGGAATGTACGAGAGTACAATGGTACCAACACCCTTATATGGGTACGAAGCATTGGTTGTAAATGCTGCGGCGAGAAGGCGGCTGGAGGCAGTGAAGATGTCGTGTCTAAGGGCAATGTGTGTTGTAAATATTATACAGAGAATTCGTAGTGTGGAAATTAGGAGGTGTGGAGTTACTAAAAGTATTAGTCAGAGGGCTGAAAGGGGTTGTTAAGGTGGTTTGGTCATTTAGAGAAGTTGTAACAAAGTAGAATGACTTAGAGAGTGTATAAATCTGTAGGGGAAGGAAGAAGGGGTAGGGGACGTCCTCGAAAATGCTGGAGAGAAGGGTAAAGGAGGTTTTATGGGCGAGGGGCTTGGACTTCCAATAAGCATGGGTGAGTGTGTTGGATATGAGTGAATAGAAATGAATGGTTTTTGGGACCTGATGAGCTGTTGGAGTGTGAGAAGGGTAATACTTTGTTAAGGGATTCAGGGAAACCTGTTAGCCGGACTTGAGTCCTGGAAATGGGAGGTACAATGCCTGCATTATAAAGGAAGGGTTTGGGATATTGGCATTTTGGAGTGACATCTAAACTGTCGTATCTGAGCGCCTTTGTAAAGACAGTGATTATGTATGAGTGATGGTGAAAGTGTTGAATGATGATGAAAAGTTATTTCTTTCTTTTTGGGTCACCTTGCCTCGGTGGGAAACGGCCGACGTGTTATATATATATATATATATATATATATATATATATATATATATATATATATATATATATATATATATATATATATATATATATATATATATACATATATATATATATATATATATATATATATATATATATATACATATATATATATATATATATATATATATATATATATATATATATATATATATATATATATATATGTGTGTGTGTGATAACTCTAGGCCTTTCGTGTTGCAATCAACACATCATCAGGAGCTGTAATGCTGTAGAAAAGAGGACCTCCTCCTTTTCTGCAACATTGCAAACTCTTGATGATGTGTTGATTGCAATATGAATGGCCTAGAGCCATCATTCAACTCCCCCTGTGGTTGTTTTGCATCTTGTAATGCTTGTTTTCGATTTATGCAATATATATATATATATATATATATATATATATATATATATATATATATATATATATATATATATATATATATATATATATATATATATATATATATATGCAAAACAACCACTGTGAAAGAATAGTGAAATTCCAAGCGCATTCGTGACTCCAGACATTATCAAGGAACAATAAAAGTAATACATCAAAGGAAGGCATATAAAGGGTCTAGACCACACCTCACCATCACATCCCACAACGAAGCAACACCTGACGCGCGACTCATAAGAAAGAGAACACTGCAGCTCACCCGCTGGCCCCACTAGACAGGTCCTTCACAGCAACCCACAAACTATTCTACCCAAGAATTAAGATTTATTATTTGTCCAGTGTATTATTAAATTCTTCCCAAATTCTATTAATTATAAATGGATCTAATTTATATAAACCAAAGGAAATATTCATATTATTGTCAAAACTGCTTTTTATGAAACAAGATTCAATTATATTCCTGTCGACCATGGACTTGCTTGATACTACTTTCTCAACTTTTTGAAAATCAATTGGATGGTTAAAATCTCTCACATGAATAAATAGAGCATTGGAATCTTGTCCAGTTCTAATGCTATATTTATGTTGTTTTAATCTTAGTTCGAGACTTTTACCAGTTTGACCGTAATAAACTTTATCGCAAATTTTACAAGGAATCTTATAGACACATCCATCAGCATTTTGGGGGGAATTTTTTATCAAAAGTTTTTTTAATGCTGTTTTGCATATTCTAAAATCACCTGTTTACTGTGATCTTATTGCATATATATATATATATATATATATATATATATATATATATATATATATATATATATATATATATATATATATATGAAGATAGTGGTCTGAATGTGAGTGAGGTGGGTGGTGGGTGGGAGAATGGTGGAGGGTGTGTTGATCTCAGCTTTAAGGACGCGAGTTTGAGTTTTGGAGTAAGGGGAGGGGGGAGAGTGTTGGAGTAGGGAGGGGCGAGGGATGTGGTGAAAAGGGGGAGGGGAGAGAGATATAAGGATCGTGGGTTATGGGTGGATGGTGAGGCTTGGGATGGAGGGGAAGCGGTGTTCCGTGTGGGTGGGAGGTGGATGAAAGAGGTGAGACAGATGATCAGTTCACCTTGATCTTCTCGAGGTTCTCCGAGGAGGTGGCGCTGGTGCTGGAGTCCTCGAGGAGGTCTGCCATCTCCTCGTTAACCTGCCGAGACACCTGACATCAGCTCACATCAGCCACAAGACACATCATCATATGCTAACCCACACATCACATGACATCAGCTCAAAGCATCTACTACCCACATACTTTTGTGCTGCGCGTCACATGAGAGTATCCACAACACACATCGTGCGGTAAACTACATCCTCAACACTAATGTTGCGGAACAAAATGAGAGTGTGACCGCACTTAATGTTACAAGACTAGTGATTCCAAAATATTAGCATTATTGTTGTCCTAGATCCTATGACTGACCTAGTGACTGATATTCACTCAAGCTAGGATCAGACACTCACCTGCGCTAGGATCAGACACTCATCTACTCTTGGACCAGACTCTCACCTACACTAGAACCAGACTCTCACCTACGCTAGAACCAAACTCTCACCTACACTAGAACCAGACACTCACCTACTCTTGGACCAGACTCTCACCTACACTAGAACCAGACTCTCACCTACGCTAGAACCAAACTCTCACCTACACTAGAACCAGACACTCACCTACTCTTGGATCAGACTCTCACCTACACTAGAACCAGACTCTCACCTACGCTAGAACCAGACACTCACCTACTCTTGGATCAGACTCTCACCTACACTAGAACCAGACTTTCACCTACACTAGAACCAGACACTCACCTACTCTTGGACCAGACTCTCACCTACACTAGAACCAGACTCTCACCTACGCTAGAACCAAACTCTCACCTACACTAGAACCAGACACTCACCTACTCTTGGATCAGACTCTCACCTACACTAGAACCAGACTCTCACCTACACTAGAACCAGACACTCACCTACTCTTGGATCAGACTCTCACCTACACTAGAACCAGACTTTCACCTACACTAGAACCAGACACTCACCTACTCTTGGACCAGACTCTCACCTACACTAGAACCAGACTCTCACCTACGCTAGAACCAAACTCTCACCTACACTAGAACCAGACACTCACCTACTCTTGGATCAGACTCTCACCTACACTAGAACCAGACTCTCACCTACACTAGAACCAGACACTCACCTACTCTTGGATCAGACTCTCACCTACACTAGAACCAGACTTTCACCTACACTAGAACCAGACACTCACCTACTCTTGGACCAGACTCTCACCTACACTAGAACCAGACTCTCACCTACGCTAGAACCAAACTCTCACCTACACTAGAACCAGACACTCACCTACTCTTGGATCAGACTCTCACCTACACTAGAACCAGACTCTCACCTACACTAGAACCAGACACTCACCTACTCTTGGATCAGACTCTCACCTACACTAGAACCAGACTTTCACCTACACTAGAACCAGACACTCACCTACTCTTGGACCAGACTCTCACCTACACTAGAACCAGACTCTCACCTACACTAGAACCAGACTCTCACCTACACTAGAAGCAGACACTCCTTACTCTAGAGCCAGACACTCACCTGCTCCAGGGAGCCCGTGTCGTTGTATCGGACTTTGCTGCGTGGTTCCTCGTCTTCGTCCGACGGTGTGGTAGAGTCTGCCTGGAGGAGGAGTCTCCTCTGCTCTAGTTGTCTCCTCTTTTCCATGATGTCCTCCAACTCGCTGCTATCCAAGGACGACTGTCTGCGCCCGGCCATCCCCATTGTGCGCCACGAGGAGTAGCGAGCCACGCCCGCGCCCTCCACGCCCCCTGACACGCCCGCAGGGGTCACGCTGCTCTCCGTCGACAGTCTACTGCTGCAGGAGGAGGACTGACGTGAGATCATAACCAACTACACCAGGAGATTATTGGTGACATAACTACCGCTGCAGCCAGGAAATACCACACTGGGAGAGGTAGTGCGGGAGAGCGAGAGAGGTAGTGTGGGAGAGCGAGAGAGGTAGTGTGGGAGAGCGAGAGAGGTAGTGTGGGAGAGCGAGAGAGGTAGTGTGGGAGAGCGAGAGTGGTAGTGTGGGAGAGCGAGAGTGGTAGTGTGGGAGAGCGAGAGGGGTAGTGTGGGAGAGCGAGAGAGGTAGTGTGGGAGAGCGAGAGAGGTAGTGTGGGAGAGCGAGAGTGGTAGTGTGGGAGAGCGAGAGAGGTAGTGTGGGAGAGCGAGAGAGGTAGTGTGGGAGAGCGAGAGAGGTAGTGTGGGAGAGCGAGAGAGGTAGTGTGGGAGAGCGAGAGTGGTAGTGTGGGAGAGCGAGAGGGGTAGTGTGGGAGAGCGAGAGAGGTAGTGTGGGAGAGCGAGAGAGGTAGTGTGGGAGAGCGAGAGAGGTAGTGTGGGAGAGCGAGAGTGGTAGTGTGGGAGAGCGAGAGAGGTAGTGTGGGAGAGCAAGAGATGTAGTGTGGGAGAGCGAGAGAGGTAGTGTGGGAGAGCGAGAGAGGTAGTGTGGGAGAGCGAGAGTGGTAGTGTGGGAGAGCGAGAGTGGTAGTGTGGGAGAGCGAGAGGGGTAGTGTGGGAGAGCGAGAGTGGTAGTGTGGGAGAGCGAGAGGGGTAGTGTGGGAGAGCGAGAGTGGTAGTGTGGGAGAGCGAGAGAGGTAGTGTGGGAGAGCGAGAGAGGTAGTGTGGGAGAGCGAGAGTGGTAGTGTGGGAGAGCGAGAGTGGTAGTGTGGGAGAGCGAGAGATGTAGTGTGGGAGAGCGAGAGATGTAGTGCGGGAGAGCGAGAGTGGTAGTGTGGGAGAGCGAGAGAGGTAGTGTGGGAGAGCGAGAGAGGTAGTGTGGGAGAGCGAGAGAGGTAGTGTGGGAGAGCGAGAGTGGTAGTGTGGGAGAGCGAGAGAGGTAGTGTGGGAGAGCGAGAGAGGTAGTGTGGGAGAGCGAGAGATGTAGTGTGGGAGAGCGAGAGATGTAGTGCGGGAGAGCGAGAGTGGTAGTGTGGGAGAGCGAGAGAGGTAGTGTGGGAGAGCGAGAGAGGTAGTGTGGGAGAGCGAGAGAGGTAGTGTGGGAGAGCGAGAGTGGTAGTGTGGGAGAGCGAGAGAGGTAGTGTGGGAGAGCGAGAGAGGTAGTGTGGGAGAGCGAGAGTGGTAGTGTGGGAGAGCGAGAGTGGTAGTGTGGGAGAGCGAGAGATGTAGTGCGGGAGAGCGAGAGTGGTAGTGTGGGAGAGCGAGAGAGGTAGTGTGGGAGAGCGAGAGAGGTAGTGTGGGAGAGCGAGAGAGGTAGTGTGGGAGAGCGAGAGTGGTAGTGTGGGAGAGCGAGAGTGGTAGTGTGGGAGAGCGAGAGATGTAGTGTGGGAGAGCGAGAGATGTAGTGTGGGAGAGCGAGAGAGGTAGTGCGGGAGAGCGAGAGTGGTAGTGTGGGAGAGCGAGAGAGGTAGTGTGGGAGAGCGAGAGTGGTAGTGTGGGAGAGCGAGAGTGGTAGTGTGGGAGAGCGAGAGAGGTAGTGTGGGAGAGCGAGAGTGGTAGTGTGGGAGAGCGAGAGAGGTAGTGCGGGAGAGCGAGAGAGGTAGTGTGGGAGAGCGAGAGATGTAGTGTGGGAGAGCGAGAGTGGTAGTGTGGGAGAGCGAGAGTGGTAGTGTGGGAGAGCGAGAGAGGTAGTGTGGGAGAGCGAGAGATGTAGTGTGGGAGAGCGAGAGTGGTAGTGTGGGAGAGCGAGAGAGGTAGTGTGGGAGAGCGAGAGTGGTAGTGTGGGAGAGCGAGAGTGGTAGTGTGGGAGAGCGAGAGAGGTAGTGTGGGAGAGCGAGAGAGGTAGTGTGGGAGAGCGAGAGATGTAGTGTGGGAGAGCGAGAGTGGTAGTGTGGGAGAGCGAGAGAGGTAGTGTGGGAGAGCGAGAGATGTAGTGCGGGAGAGCGAGAGTGGTAGTGTGGGAGAGCGAGAGAGGTAGTGTGGGAGAGCGAGAGTGGTAGTGTGGGAGAGCGAGAGAGGTAGTGCGGGAGAGCGAGAGTGGTAGTGTGGGAGAGCGAGAGAGGTAGTGCGGGAGAGCGAGAGTGGTAGTGTGGGAGAGCGAGAGAGGTAGTGTGGGAGAGCGAGAGTGGTAGTGTGGGAGAGCGAGAGTGGTAGTGTGGGAGAGCGAGAGAGGTAGTGTGGGAGAGCGAGAGAGGTAGTGTGGGAGAGCGAGAGTGGTAGTGTGGGAGAGCGAGAGATGTAGTGCGGGAGAGCGAGAGTGGTAGTGTGGGAGAGCGAGAGAGGTAGTGTGGGAGAGCGAGAGATGTAGTGTGGGAGAGCGAGAGTGGTAGTGTGGGAGAGCGAGAGAGGTAGTGTGGGAGAGCGAGAGATGTAGTGTGGGAGAGCGAGAGAGGTAGTGCGGGAGAGCGAGAGTGGTAGTGTGGGAGAGCGAGAGAGGTAGTGTGGGAGAGCGAGAGTGGTAGTGTGGGAGAGCGAGAGTGGTAGTGTGGGAGAGCGAGAGAGGTAGTGTGGGAGAGCGAGAGTGGTAGTGTGGGAGAGCGAGAGTGGTAGTGTGGGAGAGCGAGAGAGGTAGTGTGGGAGAGCGAGAGTGGTAGTGTGGGAGAGCGAGAGTGGTAGTGTGGGAGAGCGAGAGTGGTAGTGTGGGAGAGCGAGAGAGGTAGTGTGGGAGAGCGAGAGTGGTAGTGTGGGAGAGCGAGAGAGGTAGTGCGGGAGAGCGAGAGTGGTAGTGTGGGAGAGCGAGAGAGGTAGTGTGGGAGAGCGAGAGATGTAGTGTGGGAGAGCGAGAGTGGTAGTGTGGGAGAGCGAGAGAGGTAGTGTGGGAGAGCGAGAGATGTAGTGTGGGAGAGCGAGAGAGGTAGTGCGGGAGAGCGAGAGTGGTAGTGTGGGAGAGCGAGAGAGGTAGTGTGGGAGAGCGAGAGTGGTAGTGTGGGAGAGCGAGAGTGGTAGTGTGGGAGAGCGAGAGAGGTAGTGTGGGAGAGCGAGAGTGGTAGTGTGGGAGAGCGAGAGTGGTAGTGTGGGAGAGCGAGAGAGGTAGTGTGGGAGAGCGAGAGTGGTAGTGTGGGAGAGCGAGAGTGGTAGTGTGGGAGAGCGAGAGAGGTAGTGTGGGAGAGCGAGAGAGGTAGTGTGGGAGAGCGAGAGTGGTAGTGTGGGAGAGCGAGAGAGGTAGTGTGGGAGAGCGAGAGAGGTAGTGTGGGAGAGCGAGAGTGGTAGTGTGGGAGAGCGAGAGTGGTAGTGTGGGAGAGCGAGAGAGGTAGTGTGGGAGAGCGAGAGTGGTAGTGTGGGAGAGCGAGAGTGGTAGTGTGGGAGAGCGAGAGTGGTAGTGTGGGAGAGCGAGAGAGGTAGTGTGGGAGAGCGAGAGTGGTAGTGTGGGAGAGCGAGAGTGGTAGTGTGGGAGAGCGAGAGAGGTAGTGTGGGAGAGCGAGAGTGGTAGTGTGGGAGAGCGAGAGTGGTAGTGTGGGAGAGCGAGAGTGGTAGTGTGGGAGAGCGAGAGATGTAGTGTGGGAGAGCGATAGATGTAGTGCGGGAGAGCGAGAGTGGTAGTGTGGGAGAGCGAGAGAGGTAGTGTGGGAGAGCGAGAGAGGTAGTGTGGGAGAGCGAGAGTGGTAGTGTGGGAGAGCGAGAGTGGTAGTGTGGGAGAGCCAGAGAGGTAGTGTGGGAGAGCAAGAGATGTAGTGTGGGAGAGCGAGAGTGGTAGTGTGGGAGAGCGAGAGGGGTAGTGTGGGAGAGCAAGAGATGTAGTGTGGGAGAGCGAGAGTGGTAGTGTGGGAGAGCGAGAGGGGTAGTGTGGGAGAGCGAGAGAGGTAGTGTGGGAGAGCAAGAGAGGTAGTGTGGGAGAGCGAGAGAGGTAGTGTGGGAGAGCAAGAGATGTAGTGTGGGAGAGCGAGAGTGGTAGTGTGGGAGAGCGAGAGAGGTAGTGTGGGAGAGCGAGAGTGGTAGTGTGGGAGAGCGAGAGAGGTAGTGTGGGAGAGCAAGAGATGTAGTGTGGGAGAGCGAGAGTGGTAGTGTGGGAGAGCGAGAGAGGTAGTGTGGGAGAGCGAGAGGGGTAGTGTGGGAGAGCGAGAGGGGTAGTGTGGGAGAGCGAGAGAGGTAGTGTGGGAGAGCGAGAGTGGTAGTGTGGGAGAGCGAGAGAGGTAGTGTGGGAGAGCAAGAGATGTAGTGTGGGAGAGCGAGAGTGGTAGTGTGGGAGAGCGAGAGAGGTAGTGTGGGAGAGCGAGAGTGGTAGTGTGGGAGAGCGAGAGGGGTAGTGTGGGAGAGCAAGAGAGGTAGTGTGGGAGAGCGAGAGAGGTAGTGTGGGAGAGCGAGAGTGGTAGTGTGGGAGAGCGAGAGGGGTAGTGTGGGAGAGCGAGAGAGGTAGTGTGGGAGAGCGAGAGAGGTAGTGTGGGAGAGCGAGAGAGGTAGTGTGGGAGAGCAAGAGATGTAGTGTGGGAGAGCGAGAGTGGTAGTGTGGGAGAGCGAGAGGGGTAGTGTGGGAGAGCGAGAGAGGTAGTGTGGGAGAGCGAGAGAGGTAGTGTGGGAGAGCGAGAGAGGTAGTGTGGGAGAGCAAGAGAGGTAGTGTGGGAGAGCGAGAGAGGTAGTGTGGGAGAGCGAGAGATGTAGTGTGGGAGAGCGAGAGAGGTAGTGTGGGAGAGCGAGAGAGGTAGTGTGGGAAAGCGAGTGAGGTAGTGTGGGAGAGCGAGAGAGGTAGTGTGGGAGAGCGAGAGAGGTAGTGTTGGAGAGCGAGAGAGGTAGTGTGGGAGAGCGAGAGGTAGCGTGGGAGAGCGAGAGAGGTAGTGTGGGAGAGCGAGAGAGGTAGCGTGGGAGAGCGAGAGAGGTAGCGTGGGAGAGCGAGAGAGGTAGTGTGGGAGAGCGAGAGAGGTAGTGTGGGAGAGCGAGAGAGGTAGCGTGGGAGAGCGAGAGAGGTAGCGTGGGAGAGCGAGAGAGGTAGTGTGGGAGAGCGAGAGATGTAGTGCGGGAGAGCGAGAGTGGTAGTGTGGGAGAGCGAGAGAGGTAGTGTGGGAGAGCGAGAGTGGTAGTGTGGGAGAGCGAGAGAGGTAGTGTGGGAGAGCGAGAGAGGTAGTGTGGGAGAGCGAGAGTGGTAGTGTGGGAGAGCGAGAGTGGTAGTGTGGGAGAGCGAGAGATGTAGTGTGGGAGAGCGAGAGATGTAGTGTGGGAGAGCGAGAGAGGTAGTGCGGGAGAGCGAGAGTGGTAGTGTGGGAGAGCGAGAGAGGTAGTGTGGGAGAGCGAGAGAGGTAGTGTGGGAGAGCGAGAGTGGTAGTGTGGGAGAGCGAGAGGGGTAGTGTGGGAGAGCGAGAGTGGTAGTGTGGGAGAGCGAGAGTGGTAGTGTGGGAGAGCGAGAGTGGTAGTGTGGGAGAGCGAGAGATGTAGTGTGGGAGAGCGATAGATGTAGTGCGGGAGAGCGAGAGTGGTAGTGTGGGAGAGCGAGAGAGGTAGTGTGGGAGAGCGAGAGAGGTAGTGTGGGAGAGCGAGAGTGGTAGTGTGGGAGAGCGAGAGTGGTAGTGTGGGAGAGCGAGAGAGGTAGTGTGGGAGAGCAAGAGATGTAGTGTGGGAGAGCGAGAGTGGTAGTGTGGGAGAGCGAGAGGGGTAGTGTGGGAGAGCAAGAGATGTAGTGTGGGAGAGCGAGAGTGGTAGTGTGGGAGAGCGAGAGGGGTAGTGTGGGAGAGCGAGAGAGGTAGTGTGGGAGAGCAAGAGAGGTAGTGTGGGAGAGCGAGAGAGGTAGTGTGGGAGAGCAAGAGATGTAGTGTGGGAGAGCGAGAGTGGTAGTGTGGGAGAGCGAGAGAGGTAGTGTGGGAGAGCGAGAGTGGTAGTGTGGGAGAGCGAGAGAGGTAGTGTGGGAGAGCAAGAGATGTAGTGTGGGAGAGCGAGAGTGGTAGTGTGGGAGAGCGAGAGAGGTAGTGTGGGAGAGCGAGAGGGGTAGTGTGGGAGAGCGAGAGGGGTAGTGTGGGAGAGCGAGAGAGGTAGTGTGGGAGAGCGAGAGTGGTAGTGTGGGAGAGCGAGAGAGGTAGTGTGGGAGAGCAAGAGATGTAGTGTGGGAGAGCGAGAGTGGTAGTGTGGGAGAGCGAGAGAGGTAGTGTGGGAGAGCGAGAGTGGTAGTGTGGGAGAGCGAGAGGGGTAGTGTGGGAGAGCAAGAGAGGTAGTGTGGGAGAGCGAGAGAGGTAGTGTGGGAGAGCGAGAGTGGTAGTGTGGGAGAGCGAGAGGGGTAGTGTGGGAGAGCGAGAGAGGTAGTGTGGGAGAGCGAGAGAGGTAGTGTGGGAGAGCGAGAGAGGTAGTGTGGGAGAGCAAGAGATGTAGTGTGGGAGAGCGAGAGTGGTAGTGTGGGAGAGCGAGAGGGGTAGTGTGGGAGAGCGAGAGAGGTAGTGTGGGAGAGCGAGAGAGGTAGTGTGGGAGAGCGAGAGAGGTAGTGTGGGAGAGCAAGAGAGGTAGTGTGGGAGAGCGAGAGAGGTAGTGTGGGAGAGCGAGAGGTAGCGTGGGAGAGCGAGAGAGGTAGTGTGGGAGAGCGAGAGAGGTAGCGTGGGAGAGCGAGAGAGGTAGCGTGGGAGAGCGAGAGAGGTAGTGTGGGAGAGCGAGAGAGGTAGTGTGGGAGAGCGAGAGAGGTAGCGTGGGAGAGCGAGAGAGGTAGTGTGGGAGAGCGAGAGAGGTAGTGTGGGAGAGCGAGAGAGGTAGTGTGGGAGAGCGAGAGAGGTAGTGCGGGAGAGCGAGAGAGGTAGCGTGGGAGAGCGAGAGAGGTAGTGTGGGATAGCGAGAGAGGTAGCGTGGGAGAGCGAGAGAGGTAGTGTGGGAGAGCGAGAGAGGTAATGTGGGAGAGCGAGAGAGGTAGTGTGGGAGAGCGAGGTAGCGTGGGAGAGCGAGAGAGGTAGCGTGGGAGAGCGAGAGAGGTAGTGTGGGAGAGCGAGAGAGGTAGCGTGGGAGAGCGAGAGAGGTAGTGTGGGAGAGCGAGAGAGGTAGTGTGGGAGTGCGAGAGAGGTAGTGTGGGAGAGCGAGAGAGGTAGTGTGGGAGAGCGAGAGAGGTAATGTGGGAGAGCGAGAGAGGTAGTGTGGGAGAGCGAGAGAGGTAGTGTGGGAGAGCGAGAGAGGTAGTGTGGGAGAGCGAGAGAGGTAGGGTGGGAGAGCGAGAGGTAGTGTGGGAGAGCGAGAGAGGTAGCGTGGGAGAGCGAGAGAGGTAGTGTGGGAGAGCGAGAGAGGTAGTGTGGGAGAGCGAGAGAGGTAGTGTGGGAGAGCGAGAGAGGTAGTGTGGGAGAGCGAGAGAGGTAGGGTGGGAGAGCGAGAGGTAGTGTGGGAGAGCGAGAGAGGTAGCGTGGGAGAGCGAGAGAGGTAGTGTGGGAGAGCGAGAGAGGTAGTGTGGGAGAGCGAGAGAGGTAGTGTGGGAGAGCGAGAGAGGTAGTGTGGGAGAGCGAGAGAGGTAGTGTGGGAGAGCGAGAGAGGTAGTGTGGGAGAGCGAGAGAGGTAGTGTGGGAGAGCAAATGAGGTGTGTGGGAGCGGAAGGGAGATGAATTCTTTTATTATTATTTGTTGCTATGATTAATCATGGCTGAAATTTCCGCTAAAGAAATATGTGTGCATTTGCTGAAATCTTCGCAGCATCCATCGAAAACCAGGAATTTGTGCTCAGGAGCCAAAAAATGATTTTCGAGACGTGGTGCATGCAGAGCTACAAATATTCCTTCGTTTTATATACTGTTTTAACTAATATTGCATTCTCTAATTGTGTTGACCCTGCGATCACAGAACGAAGGATTGAACCTCCGCCTTTCTTTGAGCTGAATGACCCATACGTGCTTACGCATTATGAAATATATATATATATATATATATATATATATATATATATATATATATATATATATATATATATATATATATATATATATATATATATATATATATATTTGTAGATGATTGGTTCAGAGAACCGACATGTTGATAAATTAAACGCATGTGCAACTCTTGGGTATCTTTATTGAGGAAACGTTTCGCCACACAGTGGCTTCATCAGTCCATACATAGGAGAATCTTCAAGATTCTCCTTTGTATGGACTGATGAAGCCACTGTGTGGCGAAACGTTTCCTCAGTAAAGACACCCAAGAGTTGCACATGTGTCTAATTTATCAATATATATATATGTCGTGCCGAATAGGTAAAATTGGCCAATTAGCAAGAACTCATTTAAAATTAAGTTCTTTTTAAAATGTTCTCTTATAAGTTTAAAGATTTTTTCCTCATTTATGTTAATGTAAAAATTATTAATTTTGTACCAAAAGAACCTTAGAAAACTTACCAAATCTTATTATAACAAACGCAATTTAATTTAGCCTAATCCAACTAAATATATTTTAGATAAGTTTATAATAATTTAATAATAAACAATCACATTGAAATATATATATATATTATATATATATATATATATATATATATATATATATATATCTATATATATATATATATATATATATATATATATATATATATATATATATATATATATATATATATATATATATATATATATATATATATATATATGTCTTGCCGAATATGTAAAACTGGTCAATTAGCAAGAACTCATTTAAAATTAAGTCCTTTCTAAAATTTTCTCTTACACGTTTAAAGATATATTTTTTTCATTAATGTTAATGTAAAAATTTCTAATTTTGCACCAAAAGAATCTTAGAAAACTTACCTAACCTTATTATAACAAGAACAATTTATTTTAGCCTAACCCAACTAGATATATTTTAGATTTGTTTACAATAATTTAATACTAAACAAACACAGTGAAATATATTTTTTTCGTTAGGTTCAGAATGATTTTGGCGAAATTATTGCATACATAAATTTTCCTTTGTCCTATATGGCAAGATGAGCATTGCTGTTTAAGCCAAGATCGCAAGTTCTGCCTATTCGGCACGACATATGTATATATATATATATATATATATATATATATATATATATATATATATATATTGGGTTCCAGACTCATCGACACCACCAGGGACCCAAGGGCAGCCACTTTCATGTTCCAGCGCCTCAGCGTCGCCATCCAGAGGGGAAATGCTTGCTGCGTACTTGGCTCACGTCCAGCCTCGGAGGAGCTGGAGGAAATTCATGATCTTTGATACATTGTGCCATTGTATTCATGTTTATGTTTTTTTCTGTAAATGTATTTAGTTTATTAATAAATGTTCACATAGAATAAAAAATATATAGGGGGTGGTAGGAGAAGAAAATATTCAAACAGCTCCGGGGAGAACCTTGAGTTTTCCCTGAGGTACGTTTATTGTCTTCTCTGAGGATGAGGGTCCCCATTCCAGCTATAGAGGTGGTACTTCCCAATATATATATATATATATGTATATATGTATATGTATATATGTATATATATATATATATATATATATATATATATATATATATATACATATATATATATATACAGTCAATGAGAGGTTGAGAGTACATGCTCACATCAGGCTCTTATCCCAATCAACCAAAGCTAAAGGTTGGCTGTAGCAAGCCACCTTGGTTCGGTGATGAACCATAGAACTTGGCCATAGCTGGATACAGACACTCTCTGATCCCTTGTCTGAGCTCATAGGATGGAACTTATAACTCAAATCAGACACTGGAACAGTCACTCAGGGGTTGAAACAACACTTGTGAAGAGTCAGCCACTAACCTATACTCATCGTATGAGTGTAGTCGTCTAGGGGTGCAGAGTTCCGTCATTTCCACGTCTTGATGGTGTTTTCGACTCCTGCCCACCCTGAGAGACTCGCTGCGAGCTGGTGAGGCTCCAGCCGAGGATCCACCCACCCTCTCACTCCTGCTGCGGCGGAAGCCTGCCCGTGGAACGCTCTCCTTCAGCGTCCTGTCGCTATTGCTGCTACTGCTGCAGGGGCGGGAGCCCGCCTCCATGCAGGCCAGACGACGAGCCGACCCGGGGCTCTTGTCGCAAGCGGGCGGCGGGAGGGCGCTCTCACATCCTCCTCTGCCACCTGCGGTGCTCATGGACAGCCGCCTGTCGCCTTCGAAGCTACTGCGGGAGGTGTGGAAGGCAGCACGGGCTCCCTCGTAGCGACTGGGCTTTGCTAGGTCAAAGCTGGCGCTGCCGTATTTGTGATATGTGTGTGTGGTGGGCAGTGGGTCCCCGGGAGAGGCACTGTGGGTGTAGGTTGGTGGGTGGGTGGGGCGGCTCCGCGTGCGGTTGAGGGCGTGCGTGCGGGTGCCACCCTCAGCGGTAGCAACTACTATCAGTGGCACCTCAGACGAAGCACTCCCTGTCGTCACGCGGATGGGGTCAACCTGAAGCAACAAGCATCAGTCATATAGTTTCCTCTACAAGTTGAGGAGGAGGCAAGTACCTCGAAGTTCAAGGATCTGGAGCCCATGCGACTCTTCGACATTACTTTGTATTTATGTGACACGTTTATGTGTCTATGTGACACTTGTACAATAGGAGAAAAGCAGTGTGCTTACCTCCAAGACAATGTCTCTGGAGTCTGGCCTGTGGTCGGGCGTGGGCGGGTGTGGGCGGGGGGCGGCCCGACCCTGGGTAGCCCCCGCCCCCTCCTCCTCGCCCTCACCACCTTCCAGCTGCACGCAGCGCTGACGCTGCACAGGCGGCGACCTCAGGCTCCTCTTGCTGCCACGTCCACTCCTGCAGGAGGCGCAAGAGAGAGTGTGAGAGAGATGATCTTAATGCTACTAATTACTACTAATTAATAATAATAAATTGAAAGGTATGTAGCGGGAATGTCTCTCAGTATGAGAACGTGGGGTCAAGCATTCTTATTCTTGATTGAATAAACCACATGAGTTTAGCGCTTCACATAAAACAAAGAAAGTGGAATGATTACGTACAGAGTGATCCTTCGAGTGATAACATCACAACTTGGGAATGATGACGCTGCTCATGATAACTTCCCGACCCAGGAATGATAATGCAGACGATAACTGAGAAGGATGATGCATTCAGGGCTAGCAAGTACAAGCAGGAACTAGCGGGCGACATCGAGCTCACTGTATGAGCGGGAGTGTAAGCTATCACTGTGATCTACACACTTGACCAACCTCAGGGCAGACCTCTCTAAAGAGTCCATCACACCAGCTTCCACCCAGGACTCTCTCAAGAGTCAACCACACCAGCTTCCACCCAGGACTCTCTTAAGAGTCCACCACACCAGCTTCCACCCAGGACTCTCTTAAGAGTCCACCACGCCAGTTTCCACCAAAGACTCTCTCAAGAATCCACCACACTATCTTCGATCCAGGACTCTCTCAAGAGTTCAGTACACCAGCTTCCACCCAGGACTCTCTCAAGAGCCAACAACACCAGGTTTCACCAAGGATTCTTTCAAGAGTTTACCAAACAAGCTTCCACTCAGGACTCTCTCAAGAGTAAATGACACCAGCTTCCACCAAGGACTCTCTCAAGAGTTCACCGCACCAGCTTCTACCCAGACCTTTCTCAAGAGTCCACCACATCAGCTTCCACCCAGACCTCTCTAAAGAATCCACCACACCAGCTTCCACTATGGATTCTTTCAAGAGTCCACCACACAAGCTTCCACCCAGACTCTCTTAAGAATCCCCAACACCAGCTTCCACCCAGGACTCTCTCAAGAGTCCACCACACAAGCTTCCACCCAGGACTCTCTCAAGAGTCCACCACACCAGCTTCCACCCATGACTCTCTCAAGAGTCCACCACACCAGCTTCCACCCAGGACTCTCTCAAGAGTCCACCACACCAGCTTACACCTAGGACTCTCTAAAGAGTCCACCACACCAGCTTCCACCCAGGATTCTCTCAAGAGAGAACCAAACAAGCTTCCACCTAGGACTCTCTTAAGAGTCTACCACACAAGCTTCCACCAAGGACTCTCTCAAGAGTTCACAACACCATCTTCCACTATGGATTCTTTCAAGAGTTTACCACACCAACTTCCACCCAGACCTCTCTCAAGAGTTCAATACACCAGCTTCCACCCAGGACTCTCTCAAGAGTCCACCACACCAGCTTCCACCCAGACCTTTCCCAAGAGTCCACCACACTAGCTTCCACCCAGGACTCTCTCAAGAGTCCAAAACACCAGCTTCCACCCAGGACTCTCTTAAGAGTCCGCCACACCAGCTTCCACCCAGGACTCTCTCAAGAGACAACCACATCAGCTTCCACCCAGGACTCTCTCAAGAGTCCACCACACCAGCTTCCACCCAGACCTTTCTCAAGAGTCCACCACAACAGCTTCCATCCAGACCTCTCTCAAGAATCCACCACACCAGCTTCCTCCCAGAGCTCTCTCAAGAGTCCATCACACCAGTTTCCACCCAGGACTCTCTCAAGAGTCCACCACACCAGCTTCCACCCAGGACTCTCTTAAGAGTCCACCACACAAGCTTCCACCCAGGACTCTCTCAAGAGTCTACCACACCAGCTTCCACCCAGGACTCTCTCAAGAGTCAGCCATACCAGCTTCCGCCCAGGACTCTCTAAAGAGGCTACCACACCAGCTTCCACCCAGAACTCTCTCAAGAGTCTACCACACAGGTTTCCACTCAGGACTCTCTCAAGACTCCACCACATCAGCTTCCACCCAGACCTCTCTCAAGAGTCAGCCATACCAGCTTCCGCCCAGGACTCTCTCAAGAGTCTACCACA
>NC_091305.1:22270365-22285365 GCF_038502225.1 Cherax quadricarinatus | reverse complement strand
GTGGTGTGTGGTGGCGGTGTGTGGTGGTGGTTGTGTGTGTTGGTGGTGGTGGTGGTGGTGGTGTGTGGTGATGGTGGTGTTTGTGTGTGGTGCTGGTGATGTGGTGGTGTGTGGTGGTGATGGTGTGTGGTGGTGGTGGTGGTGGTGGTGGTGGTGTGTGTGATAGTGGTGGTGATGGTGGTGTGTGGTGGTGTGTGGTGGTGATGGTGTGTGGTGGTGGTGGTGTGTGTGATGGTGGTGGTGATGGTGGTGTGTGGTGGTGTGTGGTGGTGGTGTGTGGTGGTGTGTGGTGGTTTGTGGTGGTGGTGGTGGTGGTGGTGTATGGTGGTGGTGTATGGTGGTGGTGTATGGTGGTGGTGTGTTGTGGTGGAGGTGTATGGTGGTGGTGTATGGTGGTGGTGTATGGTGGTGGTGTATGGTGGTGGTGTATGGTGGTGGTGTTTGGTGGTGGTGTGTTGTGGTGGAGGTGTATGGTGGTGGTGTGTGGTGGTGGTGTATGGTGGTGGTGTATGGTGGTGGTGTATGGTGGTGGTGTGTTGTGGTGGCAGTGTATGGTGGTGGTGTGTGGTGGTGGTGTGTGGTGGTGGTGTGTGGTGGTGGTGTGTGGTGGTGGTGTGTTGTGGTGGTGTGCAGCTGTGGTGCCATTATGCATGAATATATTAGTGAGCATCAGTTTCAGCTGCCTTTACAGACACGAATGTTGGTATTAAATACCAAATATTTCCTTCTTAAACTCAAATGAAAAAGATGGTAAACAAGATGAAAGTCTGACTACCATCCACGTTCCTTAGTGCAGCCTGACACTGCTTCATGTCTCAGCCTCCACCTCAGGGGTGAACTCTGGTGCTCCCTTACACACACACACAAGGGCCAGAATCTGTGACTCGATCTCTGCAATCACATATAGGTAAGGACACCCACACTACTACTACTATTATTACTAGTACTACTACTTGACAGACCATCTACCTCTCTTTTCATCAGTGCACGTTCCTTGTCCACCCTTCTTCATCTCTATCACTCAGTCACTATCACCAACACACACAGAAAAGATATCACCAGTGGGGAGCCGCAAGGATCAGTACTTGTCCCGATAATGTTTCTTATATATATTAGTTTTTACCAACAGGTCAAAAAAAATTATGTGAACACTTTTACAAGTGATGCAATGATCGTATGCAATAAAATTAATAGAATTCATTGCAAAACCCTATAAAAAGACTTCAATACTGAACAAGTATAAAACGTATGAATGATGGAATTTATTTTAGATAACTACCATATAACGACGAGATTCTACGTGAATTTATTTTATTTTCGTAATAAATCAATGCCCTTTGGGGTCACACACCTAAAATATTGCTTAATGAGAAAATATCATCCCCATTTAAATTAGAGAAAAGGCTGGCATCTTAATCCACGGACTGTGTCTGTCAGACAGCAGTAACTCCTCTCTTTGCACCATGGAGAATATACTCCGAGTGATCAAACATTCGGGGCGTCGGGCAAAGAGATCTCGGAGTAATTAATTCCTAATGGTTACAAAATTAAAACCATAATTTTTAAGGGGGTGGACCGGTAAGCCAGCGGTTAGATGACCAAAAGCTCCAGTTGCGGGTCATCATGTGACTAAGACCTGAATCAGGAAACACTTGTTCTGTTTCGTGACAAACCTTACCTATCTCGGAGTAATTAAAGGAAAACAGTTATAGCTGAAGGATCACATAAATGAAGGAGAGGAAAACTCGCAGCCAACGCTGGGACACTTCGGAATACCCTCCAGAGAATGTTGAAATGTTAAAAATAATGTTGATAATATAGGTAAGAGTATGCAAGGGTGTCCCTGTGGAATACACGTTAAAAAGTTAGCGTACACAAGGACCCCTTGTGATGTCCATGTTAAAATGTTAGAGTAAGCAGGGAACCCTTGTGGTGTCCGTGTTATGATGAAAACATTCAGAAAGGTACCACAAAATATCTCCCAAAGCTCAGAAATAATGCAGTAGGACTGATATCATTGAAAATCCATGTTAGTTATAAACAGGAGACATTATACCCTCAGATAATGTTATACCAGAATACGAAAACATCTATAAAAAAAACTTCTAGTAACAGGAAAAATATGAAGCCACACTTACAAATTTAAAAAGTTCTATTGAAGGGCACTAGACTATATTTATGTATAGATAGCTAGAAGCTAGAAGAGAATCTAAGCGGAAGTAATATGTGCTACAGCCAAGTACAAACAAAAAAATATGTCAGACTAGAAACTAGAAGGAGCACCTGAAGCATAGCTCTGCTCCTCTAATTGACAAATGGTAAAGACGGAGCACGGAAAGCGCATCTCTGCTCCTGAAACTGCAGCCACTGCAGACGGGGCATTTAAGTATTACTCTGCTCCTGTAACTGCAACTACTGAAGACAGGACACCATGAGCATAACTTTGTTAATATAACTACAAATAGGTTATCGCAAATGGGTAAGTTCTTTGCCTCCACACACACACACACACACACACACACACACACACACACACACACACATACACACACACACACACACACACACACACACACACACACACACACACACACACATATATATACACACACACACACACACACACATACACACACACACACACACACACACACACACACACACACACACACACACACACACACACACACAAAAAGGATGTTAGGAAGTATTTCTTCAGCCACAGAGTAGTCAGGAAGTGGAATAGTTTGGGAAGCGATGTAGTGGAGTCAGGATCCATACATAGCTTTAAGCAGAGGTACGATAAAGCTCATGGTTCAGGGAGAGTGACCTAGTAGCGACCAGTGAAGATGCGGGGCCAGGAGCTTGGACTCGACCCCTGCAACCTCAACTAGGTAAGTACAACTAGGTGAGTACACACACACACACACACACACACACACATACACACACACATACACACACACACACACACACACACACACACATACACACACACACACATACACACACACACACACACACACACACACACACACACACACACACACACACACACACACACACACACAGGCCTAGTGTCTAATCGACATGTGCCTAGGACAAAATGGTAACTAACACGCACACATACACGCACACACACACACACACACATACACACACACACACACACACACACACACACACACACACACACACACACACACACACAGGCCTAGTGTCTAATCGACATGTGCCTAGGACAAAATGGTAACTAACACACACACACACACACATCACACACACACACACCCACTCTATACACCGTGTACGTCAAGCCCATATTGGAGTATGCAGCACCAGTTTGGAGCCCACACCCGACCAATCACGTCAGGAAATTAGAGAAAATGCAAAGGTTTGTAACAAGACTAGTCCAGGAGCTAAGGTGCATGTTCTACGAGGAGAGGTTAAGGGAAATCAACCTGACGACACTTGAGGACAGAAGAGTTACGTGGGATATAATAACAACATATAAAATACTGAGAGGAATCGAAAAGGTGGACAGAGACAAGAAATTCCAGAGATGGGACACAGCAACAAGGGGACACAGTTGGAAGTTAAAAACTCAGATGAGTCACAGGGATGTTAAGAAGTTAGGTAAAAGCGCACCTGTGCAACTAATGTGACATTTTATCGTGGCAACGTTTCGCTCTCCCGGAGCTTCATCAAGCCGTTACGGCTTTATCCAGCCATAACAGCATGATAAAAAAAAGTATTTCTGGCAATTTTAAAGGATTTATCGATTTAAGTTTCTTGGATGTTTTAGATCATCAGCTATTTCATAATTTTTGAGATTTCTTCTTCAATGAATTCTGGACTACAAATACGCAAAGCTCTCAAAAACATTGATGAGAATACTGACAGTTTAACTCTGTCTTAATAGGAAGAACAATAGTGTATATAGGAACAGTTATTTGTTGGTTTTCAAAAAGGGACAAACAACCTTATTCAACTAAAAATATGTTGGTTGTCCCTTACTATGAAAACTTATTTGATATGCCTTCTCTTAAGACTTTTATATCAAATTTGTATTTAAAAATCTTGATACAGAAAAAAAACTTTTGATAAAAAATTCCCAACAAAATGCTGACGGATGTGTCTATAAGATTCCTTGTAAAATTTGCTATAAAGTTTATTACGGTCAAACTGGTAAAAATCTTGAACTAAGATTAAAACAAAATAAATATAGCATTAGAAGTGGACAATATTCTAATGCTCTGTTTATTCATGTGAGAGATTTTAACCATCGAATTTTCAAAAGACTGAGAAAGTTGTATCAAGCAAGTCCATGGTTGATAAGAATATAATAGAATCATGTTTCATAAAAAGCAGTTTTGAAAATAATATGAATATTTCTTTTGGTTTATGTAAATTGGATTCATTTATAATTAATCGAATTTGGGAAGAATTTAATGATACATTAGACAAGTAAAAAATCTTAATGCTCGAGTAGAGTATCAGGTGTGTTTCATAGAGCCGGGTGTTGTGATGCGACTGTGAGGTGTAGTCTTGTTGTGGTGACGTGATTATGATGCGTAGTCTTGCTCTTATATGCCTTCCTGTTAATGTTTTGTGTTTATAGTTCCTTGATAATGTGAGAAATCACGAAAGTGCTTGTAATTTCGTTATTCTTTCACAGTAGTTGTTCTGCATATTGTGATATCACCTGTTTACTATGATTTTATTGCATATTGCATATATATATATATATATATATATATATATATATATATATATATATATATATATATATATATATATATATATATATGTCGTGCCGAATAGGCAGAACTTGCGATCTTGGCTTAAATAGCAACGCTCATCTTGCCATATAGGACAAGTGAAAATTTGTGTATGCAATAATTTCGCCAAAATCATTTTGAATCTAACGAAAAAAATATATTTCACTGTGTTTGTTTAGTATTAAATTATTGTAAACGTATCTTAAATATATATAGTTGGGTTAGGCTAAAATAAATTGTTCTTGTTATAATAAGGTTAGGTAAGTTTTCTAAGATTCTTTTGATGCAAAATTAAACATTTTTACATTAACATTAATGAAAAAAATATATCTTTAAACGTATAAAAGAAAATTTCAGAAAGGACTTAATTTTAAATGAGTTCTTGCTAATTGACCAGTTTTACAAATTCGGCACGACATATATATATATATATATATATATATATATATATATATATATATATATATATATATATATATATATATATATATATATATATATGTATATATATATATATATATATACATAGCTTAAAAATACGAGGTGACGAGGTAATTTTATTGCTATGCTTTTACTTCTGCTTTTAAGGATTAATGAGACGTTTGTTGATCCAGTCGTTCAGATGTTCTTTGCCTCAGGAATTCTTTGAATTGTTATCTTAGTGACATGCATAATTCCTCCTTTACTTCTTAACCTATTTTCAGCTGGTGGCCTGAGCCCCGAGGGAAGACTTTCAGGACATAGCTTTAACTTGCCACCTGTTACCTGAAGCCCACCAACTGCACCACCTGCCAAGGACTTGCACCTGAGTGCCAGAGGAAAGGGAGTGTAAGATAGAGGGCAGGAGGAAATGAGAGAGAAGAGAGGAATGATGGAGGGTAGAATGGACGGCGGGTAGAGTGAGGTAGGAGGGGATGGAGGGATGGATGGAGGGAGGGGATGGAGAGAGGGAGTGAGGGAGTGAGGTGAGGGAGAGAGGGAATGAGGGAGGGAGGAAGGGAGATACATCCATCTCACATACTGGTAGAGCAATGTTGGGAGGACCTTTACTAAGCTATCTTTAGCTCTCCACTATCTATATTTAATTCGTGGCCCTTTCGTTCGTCAAGGTGATCCTGGTTCGTGTGTTGCTGACACTTTCTACCTCTACTCTTGGCAGTTTTTAAATGGGATTAATTTTACTTGTCAGTAATAATCAATATTTTTAATGAACTTTTATGTACCGTACGTCATTCCGCATTGCATTCCACTTTCATGATTGTCGTTGTGAAAAAGGAAAAAGTGTTTTTTGACATCTGTCTGATGTGGGTTTTCATTTTTCATCTGTTTTCTCTCGTTCTGATTTTGCCCATGTTCAATTACTTTCTCTTTCTCTACCCTGTATATTTCCTGGAGTAATTTTAATGTCTTGATCATGTCTCTTCTGGTTCTTACGGGGCCCTGAGGTCCACTTTCTACACGCTTTATTTATACGTTTTGTCTGCCATTCAGAGATGTTTCGAGCAGGTTAAAACTTCCATTTAACGTCATTTTCTCTACGACGGGACTTTATTTTACGGTGTTTCAGCCAAAGCAATATTTGACCCATGATGTGGCTTTATCGAGACTCTATTGAAGTCCCACTTTTGCAAAAAGTAAATTGAAGGTTATATCTGCCTTAAACATCTGTTAAATTAACCAGTATTAGCTTAGGACATTTTCTACCTTCTTTCTATTTCTCTGTCCTGTTAACAGCCTATTGGCAAATCTTTTTAATTGTTTTGCAGTCTTTGTTTATGATTTTTGTCGGCATACACCAGTGCCGAGTCAATTCACAGATCCTATCGCGTATAGTGCTCTGAAATGATGCTTTAGTAGGGCGAAGGGGAAATTTAAAATGCTGTTCCTAGAATAGAAAGTGTGAGGAAATGGTATGGTGATACCGACAAGATGTGGAAAAAGACACTTATGTACATTTCAGGATATTTATTAGAGGAGACGTTTCGCCACGAGTGGCTTCTTCAGTCCTAATACAGAGAAAACTAAGAAAACGTATATATTTAGTGGCAGGAGTCAGGTGAGGTGACGCGTGGGTAGAGGTGGTAGTAGTAGTAGAAGTAGTAGTAGTAGTAGTAGTAGTAGTAGTAGTAGTAGTAGTAGTAGTAGTGGAACTAAGGAGGTGAGGCTAGAGAGGGACCTGCTGGCATCATGTAACACCAGTTCCCAGGATGGGTAATATCCTCTTGCTTAGTAATTTTGAAATACTGTAACTACCGGATTTTTGCTTTATAGTGTTACTGACAGAAATTAGTGCAGCTTCAATGCATTTTCTCCGTCTTGCGGTCATCATTTCTGCAAGCATTTTTGTGTTCTGCGATCCTAATGTCCAGAGATTTGGCTGTTTCCCCTACATATACTTTGTCACACCCCCCACATGGTATAGTGTAGATTCCTGCACTTGTGCCAGAATCATGCTTGGGTTTTTGTATCAGGTTCCTAATAGTAGTTGAAGAGCTGGTAGATATTTTTAGCCAGTTTTCTGTCAAACATTTTTGAAACATTAGTGGCAACGTTGCTGACCGGTAAAACGATGTAACTTGGAGGCTTTTCTTCAATTTGATAGGTGTTGGTCTTGCTGAGGATACGTGCCGCACGTTTCCTACAGTCACGTATGAAGTGTAGTGGAAAGTGTACATTCTTCTTCGAGGAACTGCGGACTGGAAATTCTGTAGGCTCTCAGAAAGAAGCCAATAACTACCCCTCTTTTAGTTCTTGTGTCATGGTGAGAGAAGAAATGTAGAAGATCGTTCTTGTAGGAAGGCTTCCGGTAGACTTTAAAAGAAAGTTTGTTTTGTAAAGTAAAAGGACACAAGTGCAACTAATGTGACATTTATTGTGGCAACGTTTCGCTCTCCAGGAGCTTTATCAAGCCATTAATGGCTTGATAAAGCTCCTGGAGAGCGAAACGTTGCCACAGTAAATGTCACATTAGTTGCACTTGTGTCCTTTTACTTTACATATTGTCGGTAATTCTACCAACTTTATTACAAAGTTTGTTTTCCCCTGTGCGTAAGAGAACGTCGAGAAAAGGTAATTGGTTGTCCTTTTCCTCCTCTAGTGTAAATTTAATAGTAGATTCCAGAGTGTTGATGGTGTTGAGGATGCCACGTACGTCTAGATTTTTGGGTACAATGACTAAAATATCATCAACGTACCGCATCCATGTAACTGAACGAGGGATGTTACTGAGGATCCTTCTTGATTCCAGGTCCTCCATATATAAATTGGCAAGAACTGCACTAAGGGGGGATCCCATGGCTAGTCCGAAGAGTTGTTTGTACTTCTTGTCCTCAAATCTAAAACAGTTATAACGAACACAAAGTTCGACAAGGCTCACAAAATCTTGGCGGGGTACAGGTAACTCTGTATCATCGTTAATCACCCTGGCTTGATCAACTGGGACATTGGTGAATAAGGCAGTCACGTCAAAACTTGCAAGCTTCTTATCACTCATGTCGAGATCCCTGATACGGTTAAGGAGGTCACCCGAATGCTTTAGGTGAGCCTGACTGATTGTACCCAGGAGCTTAGACAAATATTTCGCCAAAACTCCTGCCAGACTGTGTGGGGCGCTGCCGATTCCGGATGTAATGGGTCTCATAGGCACATTTGGTTTGTGGGTCTTTGGTAAACCAAATGTGCCTATGAGACCCATTACATCCGGAATCGGAAGAGAAGAGTTGTGACCTTCTTGTTGCTGGGTACCATCCACCACCTCCCGGGCGCCCAGATCCAGCCGATGTTTGCATCATGCAGCTACCCATCTCTAAGCGTCTCTGCAGTCAAGACACCCTCAGCAATCATGCTGAGACAAGCATGGCACTGGCAGAGGGAGGCACATGTGCAGTGTATTTCACAGATGGTTCTGTCGACCCTGACAGGAAGAGAGCAGCAGCTGGACTGTACCACAATGGTCACACACAAGGCTGGCGACTCCCTGACCACTGCACGATCCTTCAAGCTGAGCTGGTGGCGATTCAGCAGGCATTGTCACATGCCCTACGACATCGACTCCGACCTGTCATACATGTTGATTCCACCTCTGCAATCAATGCCCTCTCCCATCCTCAACCACAGGACAATGTTCACCTCATCATATCGATCCTGAGCATAATGACAGCCTTAGAAGTTCAGGGTAACAGATTGACATTGAACTGGATCCCCAGCCATGCTGGCATCCGGGGAAATGAGGCGGCAGATGATGCAGCCAAGGCAGCAACAGACTATCCACATGTTGGGATTACTGTCCCAATCAGCCTACGACAGACCAAACTGGTGGCTGCCAGAGCCACGAAACTTATGGGGGAGGTCTTAGGTGATACCCCATCCCAACAGTGGTACCGAGCAGCGACACAGGGATAGCCCCCTCCATATGATAGAAGCTGGTCCAGAGCGCAGTGTACCGCCATCCATCGGTTTCGTTTGAGCTTTCCCACAGCCAAGATGATGGTAGACAAGGCTGAAGAGGAAATGTGCCAGTACTGTCAGCACGTTGTCCAGCGGCCCCTAACGCACTATCTTCTGGAGTGCGAAGCTACAGAGACACTCCGCAGGCAACTAGAAGTGATATTCCCTCCCGAAGATGACTCAGAGATGACTGCGGCCACACTAGTGTACCATGGGGTCAACGAACCAGACAAGCTGTTACCTGTGATAACGACATATCCTCCTCTTCGCTAGTGTCCATAGTTAGGAGTACATATGGTGTTGTCGCTTATGAGATGCACCAGATGAACTGACCAGAAGAGTGCTTGAGCAGCATACGTCGCATCATTGTAGAAACCTTTCTCCCTCGGGAGCCAGAGACGGGTCATCGCAAGATTGAGACCCGTGCCAGGACTACGGTCTTGGCGAACATTATACATACATACATACTTTTCTCTGTATTAGGACTGAAGAAGCCACTCGTGGCGAAACGTCTCCTCTAATAAATGTCCTGAACTGTACATAAGTGTCTTTTTCCACAATAGAAAGTGTGCTGTGTGCCACGAACTTTGCTCGGGTTGTGTGTGCTTAGGGAGGGGAGTAGCCTGGCTTTCAGAGTAGCCTGGCTCCCAGAGTAGCCTGGCTCCCAGAGTAGCCTGGATCCCAGAGTAGCCTGGCTCCCAGAGTAGCCTGGCTCCCAGAGTAGGCTGTCTGTCTTGTGATTAGCGGAGGGAGAGTTCGGGATCCATCACTCCTTTATTCATTGGTCTGAGTGACCCATACGGGATTAACGTTCTTGTTGTTGTTCTTTTTTTTCCTTATCGCTATTTTTTAATAATAATAATAATAATAATAATAATAATAATAATAATAATAATAATAATAATAATAATAATAATAATAATAATTATTATTATTATTATTATTATTATTATTATTATTACTGAAATATGTTGATCATACTAACTTTTTGTTGGCAATTCTATTGACATGACTCCGTGAGCAGTTCAAATCCCATAAGATGCTTCTTCCCCATCCCTTCTCTCTCTCTCTTTCTCTCCATTTTCCTTCAGTTACATTACCTTTGCATGAAGGTGAACTCTAGCAACCTGACACCAGCGTGTGTCACTCTCATGCAGTCTTCATATCTTTGTTTCCTGATTAATAATTATCGCTTTGCCTACAAACACTGACTCGTATTCCTGGTAGATAATTCACACGTCGCAAGGATGCTGTGAGACGCAGGATCGACCCCTCACAAGACGCCCTTCCATTAACACATACGTTTAGCTCCCTAGTTATAGGAAGTGCCGGATTAGCCCAAGATGTGATGGCTCTGTGAGCCTGCGGCTGGTGCCAGCTGCTTTTTCTTAGTTGAGGTACTAAACAGGGAGATTTTTTTTTTTTTTTATTCGCCGGTATTCTCTTCCGGGAGATCGAGCCTCAAGCCAGTTGTAGAAAAACATGATTTAAAAGTCTGTTGCGTTCCATCTAGTGGAAATCCTGTACTCACTCTCCTCTTAGTGAATCCCATTGACCCAAGTTACTGGGATTAATTGCCACATCTTCAAGGGGCTACATAACTGATCTTACACTCTCTGATCATCGATTAATGGGATTAAAGGATTAGTTGGTGAGCTGTAGAGGCAGGCTGATGATCTCTAAGAAAATGAATAACGAACAGATAAATAATTGTGAGGGGGTAAGGTAATATGTTTCTTAGTTACCATTTGCCAAAGGTACTTGTTGATAGATACT
The DNA here is from genome assembly GCF_038502225.1 of Cherax quadricarinatus. Taxonomy (NCBI): domain Eukaryota; kingdom Metazoa; phylum Arthropoda; class Malacostraca; order Decapoda; family Parastacidae; genus Cherax; species Cherax quadricarinatus. The sequence goes on along the minus strand of NC_091305.1, from coordinate 22,274,362 downwards.
TGACTCGTTTTGAGAGGGAGAGAGAGGGAGAGAGAGAGAGAGGGAGAGAGAGAGAGAGAGAGAGAGAGAGAGAGAGAGAGAGAGAGAGAGAGAGAGAGAGAGAGAGAGAGAGAGAGAGAGAGAGAGAGAGAGAGAGAGAGAGGGAGAGAGAGAGAGAGAGAGAGAGAGAGAGAGAGAGAGAGAGAGAGAGAGAGAGAGAGAGAGAGAGAGAGAGAGAGAGAGAGAGAGAGAGAGAGAGAGAGAGAGAGAGATAAAATAAAAAATAAAGACCAAGGTCACAACAATAATGAAATGAAACATATGCAGAGATTCTTCCAACTGTGTGTGTGTGTGTGTGTGTGTGTGTTACATTTACACATATCTAACTGCATTGGTGGAGAAATGCTAGAGTAACAGTAGTAGACATATGAGAGTAACAGTAGAAAAAACGGGAGACTAATAAAATAAAAAAAACGGGAGAGCATCTGTTGATAAACTTGAGAGTAACACTAAAAAAAATGAAATAATAGTTTGGTAAACAAATACTTTTGTTTATAATTATTAGTTAACTAAAAACGAAATAATCAGCAGAAATCATACTGCGAGAAGAATATAAGACAGGAAGCCTGGAGACTTACTTTACTTTCCGGCATATAAGGCGCGCCATTTTTCCCACGAAAAGCATGAGGAGCCAGTCTATCAGCATCCTGTCGGCCAACATTAGAGGTTTCATTACTAATGTTGGAGAGCTCACACATAGTTTTGTGAACACTCGACGTCCCGACATGATAGCTGTTGTTGAAGAATTTTTGGATGACAGGACTCCAGAAAATTTTGCAAGAATTGTTGGCTATACCTCATGGATGAGAAGAGACAGGCAAGGGCAAGGAGGAGGTGTTGCTGTGTGCTTCTCTAAAAGTGTTCATGCCCAGCACATTGATGCTGCCATCCCTACTCATCTTGAAATGATGTTCTTCAAGCTCTGTATAAACACTAGTACCTCTGTACTAGCATGTGCAATGTACAGACCTCAGTGGCAACATGCAGACTCCATCAACTTCCTAATGGAAAATATTGACTCCCTTCTGCTACAACACAACTGTCAACATATCATAATTGTTGGTGACCTCAACCAGCACCTTATAGAGAGGGACTTTGATGACCTTCTTGCAGTGTGACATGAGAAACTATGTTGATTCCCCTACTCACATCTCTGGCTCCTCCCTTGACCCAGTAGTGAGTGATCTGACAGAAGGTATAGTCACTTGTCAACCCCTCGGCTACGTTGGATCGTCTGACCACAAGGCTGTTTTTACGACACTTAAGATCCCAACAGAACGAGGTGAGGAGTCCACACGCACAACCTGGCTATGGGAAAAAGGTAATTGGCCAGCCCTTCGCTCTGAGCTCGCCACCACCGATTGGAATGCTCTTCTCCAAGGGGATGTTGACAACCAAGTGAAAGCCTTCACTGGACACATCCTTAATCTACAACAAGAACACATTCCTCACCGGCAATATGTGACGAAGCCTACAGATCAGCCTTGGTTTGGCTTTCGTTGTAGAGAGGCTGTTACTACTAAGTACAAAGCATGGCGAAGGTAAAAGAGACATCCTACCACCTATAACAGGAATTTGCACATGCAAGCCTGTAGGCATATGGGTGACTTTCAAAAGTGGGCTATTGCTAAATGGGAGGTGGACACTAAAAGGAAGCTAGCATCAGGTAGGGTAGGCTCCAAAACCTGGTGGTCCCTGGTCAAGGACAGACATGTTATCTGCCTGATGAACTCACTCCACCTCTAAATAGACAGGATGGGACCACCTCTACTAGTAGTCAAGAGAAGGCGGACCTCTTTGCTGAACACTTTGCTACCAAAATGCAAGTTCCTGATCCAGCAAGGGACCCTCCTTGGCTAGCTGCAAGAACTGTGTCAAAACTGTCAGTGGTGACAATAAGGCAGGAGGAGGTGCATTTCCTTCTTAAATCGCTTGACCAAGAAAAGGCTGTGGGCCCAGACAAGTTGAGCCCAAGATTCCTGAGAAGATGTGCAGACCAGCTAGCAGCACCTCTATCTCGCATCTTTCAGCACTGCCTAGTACAGTGTAAATGGCCCTCTCTACGGAAAGAGGCAAATGTAGTCCCTGTTCACAAAAAGAAGAGCAGAGCAGAAATCAGCAACTACAGACCAGTGTCACTCCTGTCAATCACTGGTAAGATCCTTGAGACAATAATCTCAAGACAAATGACAGATTTTTTTGACTACCACTCACTACTTTGTGATCGTCAATATGGCTTCAGGAAAGGTTACTCTGCTGCTGATCTGTTGTTAAACCTCTCCACTAAGTGGCACCAGTCACTGGATGAATCCAAAGTCAGCTGTGTGGTAGCACTGGACATTGCTGGCGCTTTCGACCGGGTGTGGCACCAGGGCCTCTTAGCAAAACTTCAAGCACTGGGAATTGCAGGCTCTACGCTGTCTCCTCAGTGATTACCTTTATGGTAGATCTGTAAGTGTAGTTCTCAATGAAACGGAATCAGCAAGACATCCTATTGGGGCAAGTGTTCCACAAGGAAGCGTGCTGAGATCATTGTTATGGAATGTCTACTTCAACGACCTTCTTCATCTCATCCCAGAATCACATGCATATGCAGACGACTGTACACTGACATTCACTTATCCAAGAGAAGAAATGCCAGCTGCTCTAAGCTACATCAATCACCAGCTGAGAGCTATATCAGCTTGGGGAAATAGATGGCAAGTAACATTTGCACCTGAGAAAACGCAAGTGATGATCGTCTCTAGGCACCATGATGGTAATGCTGGTGCAGTAGTAAGGATGAATGGGAGGGTGTTGGCACCTGGAGAAGAAGTTGATATCCTTGGGGTGAAATCTGACTCCAAACTAACCATGAAGAACCATGTTGTAAATCTTGCAAACAAGGCAGCCAGGAAGCTTACAGCACTTCGCCGCATCTCCCATCTACTTGACAGTAGGGGTTGCAAGATTCTGTACGAGGCACAAGTACGCTCACTCTTTGAGTATGCTCTACTTTCTTGGTTTGCCTGACCCCCCTCTCATCTGCGACTGCTTGACAGAGTAGAGAACAGAGCAAGACGTCTCATCTCTCGCCTGGACCCATCCTGGATAGATCTGTCATTTCAGCAGAGCCTTCAACATAGGAGGGATGTGGGTGGCCTTACTGTAATGTACAAGGCCAATATTGTCAAAGTACCACACTTGGGTCCACTTCGAAGACAGCGTGAAACAAGCTTTCATGCCACAAGACGGGCAGAAAGCAGCAACTTCACTCTGGCTGTACCCTTCTCCAGAACATCACTCCATCTGAGATCATACATACCCAGGATGACTCGAGTATGGAACACATTCGTACAGCATAATGATGTCAACGAGATAAAGTCAGTTGATCAAATGAAAATGCTGGCCCACAGATGGCTCCAATTTCATCCTGTTTCCTACTTGTATGTCTCATAACAATAAAAATGCTTTCAAATGAGCTGATGTAGGTAACAGCTCTTAGCTTGCCAATAAAGTTAGGAATCCTTAACTTGTAAATAGCTTGTCAATAAAGTTAGGAATCCTTAACCTGTAAATAGCTTGTCAATAAAGTTAGGAATCCTTAACCTGTAAATAGCTTGTCAATAAAGTTAGGAATCCTTAACTTGTAAATAGCTTGCCAATAAAGTTAGGAATCCTTAACCTGTAAATAGCTTGTCAATAAAGTTAGGAATCCTTAACCTGTAAATAGCTTGTCAATAAAGTTAGGAATCCTTAACCTGTAAATAGCTTGCCAATAAAGTTAGGAATCCTTAACCTGTAAATAGCTTGCCAATAAAGTTAGGAATCCTTAACCTGTAAATAGCTTGCCAATAAAGTTAGGAATCCTTAACCTGTAAATAGCTTGTCAATAAAGTTAGGAATCCTTAACCTGTGAAAAAAAAGGATCTGTTTAGGTCTTGCAATCCTCAATTTTACCGTAAATCATAAATGATAC
>NC_091305.1:22262865-22267865 GCF_038502225.1 Cherax quadricarinatus | reverse complement strand
CAGATGACTCCAACTTCATCCTGTTCCCTACTTGTATGTGTCCTAACAATAAAAATGCTTTCAACTGAGATGATGTAGGAAACAGCTCTTAGCTTGTCAATAAAGATAGGATTCCTTAACTTGTACAGAGCTGACCTATAAAGCTAGAGATCCTTAACCTAACCTTGTCAAACCCTGTTTAAAAAAAGACAGAGAGAGAGGGAGAGAGAGAGAGAGGGAAAGAGAGAGAGGGAGAGAGAGAGAGGGAGAGAGAGAGAGAGAGAGAGAGAGAGAGAGAGAGAGAGAGAGAGAGAGAGAGAGAGAGAGAGAGAGAGGTTTAAAGCAAGTGGGTGACTTTCTGCACATATTAACTTCGGGAATATTCAGCAAAGATATTTTTCACCTACATACATATCTGAAGTAGAAAAAAAAATTAAGCTATTTCAAAGTTTATTCGAGATCTGAGATAAAATAAAATAAAAAAAAAAAGACTATCAGCCGATTTAAAATTGATAGAAAGAGGAAGATTTTTTTTTTTTTTTTTTTTTTTTTTAAGTGAAACTCTGAAATATAATAAACTGTGCAGATTATCAGTGATAATTTATTTTCTCTTATATACTTCGTAAATAATTCCATTTTTGGAGATAATTCTATTAGTGAACCAGCCATTCCTGATATATTAATAACGAAAGAATTTAAGACTATAGCACCTATCATACTGAACCAGTAATGAACATTTCTTTTAATAGTGAACAACAGCTGTTTCCTTTAATACTAAACCAACAACAACAATTCCATTAATACCGAACCAGCAACAACTATTCCCTCTAATGTTGAACCAGCAACAACTATTCCCTCTAATGTTGAACCAGCAACAACTATTCCCTCTAATGTTGAACCAGCAACAGCTGTTCCCTCTAATGTTGAACCAGCAACAACTATTCCCTCTAATGTTGAACCAGCAACAACTGTTCCCTCTAATGTTGAACCAGCAACAACTATTCCCTCTAATGTTGAACCAGCAACAACTATTCCCTCTAATGTTGAACCAGCAACAACTGTTCCCTCTAATGTTGAACCAGCAACAACTATTCCCTCTAATGTTGAACCAGCAACAACTGTTCCCTCTAATGTTGAACCAGCAACAACTATTCCTCTAATGTTGAACCAGCAACAACTATTATTCCCCCTAACGTTGAACCACCAACAACTATTCCTCTAATGTTGAACCAGCAACAACTATTCCTCTAATGCTGAACCAGCAACAACTATTCCTCTAATGTTGAACCAGCAACAACTATTCCCTCTAATGTTGAACCAGCAACAACTATTCCCTCTAATGTTGAACCAGCAACAACTGTTCCTCTAATGTTGAACCAGCAACAACTATTCCCTCTAATGTTGAACCAGCAACAACTGTTCCTCTAATGTTGAACCAGCAACAACTATTTCCTCTAATGTTGAACCAGCAACAACTATTCCCTCTAATGTTGAACCAGCAACAACTATTCCTCTAATGTTGAACCAGCAACAACTATTCCCTCTAATGTTGAACCAGCAACAACTATTCCCTTCTAATGTTGAACCAGCAACAACTATTCCCTCTAATGTTGAACCAGCAACAACTATTCCCTCTAATGTTGAACCAGCAACAACTGTTCCCTCTAATGTTGAACCAGCAACAACTATTCCCTCTAATGTTGAACCAGCAACAACTGTTCCCTCTAATGTTGAACCAGCAACAACTATTCCCTCTAATGTTGAACCAGCAACAACTATTCCCTCTAATGTTGAACCAGCAACAACTATTCCCTCTAATGTTGAACCAGCAACAACTATTCCCTCTAATGTTGAACCAGCAACAACTATTCCCTCTAATGTTGAACCAGCAACAACTATTCCCTCTAATGTTGAACCAGCAACAACTATTCCCTCTAATGTTGAACCAGCAACAACTATTCCCTCTAATGTTGAACCAGCAACAACTATTCCCTCTAATGTTGAACCAGCAACAACAATTCCCTCTAATGTTGAACCAGCAACAACTGTTCCCTCTAATGTTGAACCAGCAACAACTGTTCCCTCTAATGTTGAACCAGCAACAACTGTTCCTCTAATGTTGAACCAGCAACAACTGTTCCTCTAATGTTGAACCAGCAACAACCTATTCCCTCTAATGTTGAACCAGCAACAACTTTTCCCTCTAATGTTGAACCAGCAACAACTACCCTCTAATGTTGAACCAGCAACAACTATTCCCTCTAATGTTGAACCAGCAACAACAATTCCCTCTAATGTTGAACCAGCAACAACTGTTCCCTCTAATGTTGAACCAGCAACAACTATTCCCTCTAATGTTGAACCAGCAACAACTGTTCCCTCTAATGTTGAACCAGCAACAACTATTCCCTCTAATGTTGAACCAGCAACAACTATTCCCTCTAATGTTGAACCAGCAACAACTGTTCCCTTAAATGTTGAACCAGCAACAACTATTCCCTCTAATGTTGAACCAGCAACAACTATTCCCTCTAATGTTGAACCAGCAACAACTATTCCCTCTAATATTGAACCAGCAACAACAATTCCCTTTAATACTGAGCCAACAACAAATATTCCTCAATTATTTATAGATATAATATTGGAGAATTTATTATTTATAATACATTAACCTTCTTATCGTCTGACAATATTTTAATGCTGACAACATTGTTGTTATTATTTATTCCATTAATGTATTTCCATTAATACCAAGGGAGGGTTGATTGTGTGTGTGGGGGGGGAGGGTGTGAGGGAGGGTTGATTGTGTGTGTGGGGGAGGGTGTGAGGAGGGTTGATGTGTGTGGGGTGTGAGGGAGGGTTGATTGTGTGTGTGGGGGGGGGGAGGGTGTGAGGGAGGGTTGATTGTGTGTGTGGGGGGGGGAGGGTGTGAGGGAGGGTTGATTGTGTGTGTGGGGGGGGGGAGGGTGTGAGGGAGGGTTGATTGTGTGTGTGGGAGAGAGTCAGTGAGCTAGAGAGTGTTAGAGAAGGGTGAGTGTGTGCATGGACACAGGGTGTACGGTAGAGGTGAGTGTGGGAGAGAAAGTGTTAGGGGAGTTGTGAGTGTATGGGAGTACTAATGAAGAAATGGTGAGTGTGACGGTGAAAGTTTGAGAAAGGGGCGAGTGTGTTGGAGATGCTGTATGAGGTAGGTGTGAATGTGTGAAAGAGAGTGTGTGAGGTAAGGATGAGTGTGCGTGGGAGAGAGTGTGAGAGGAAGAGGTGAGTGTGCGTGGGAGAGAGTGTGTGAAGGAGGGGTGGGTGTGTTGGAGATTCCATCAGCATAGTAGAGGCTTTGTCTCCCCAGGCTATATATAGTCAGATATGCCAAGTATGTCCTAGTTATGTCTGCTAGAACTGTCCATCGACCAGCAGCACGTTGTTGTCAACGCTGGAGACTGTATTCAAGACCAGCCAAGGAATGAGAGAGAGAGAGAGAGAGAGAGAGAGAGAGAGAGAGAGAGAGAGAGAGAGAGAGAGAGAGAGAGAGAGAGAGAGAAAGAGAGAGAGGAGAAGTGACAGGAGAGAAAAGAGAGAGGAGAGGTAATTTTCATTACGACGTATAAATTTTTTTTCCACCTATGCATCCCTAAACAAAAAAAGTGACAGGCGCTGCGCACTGACACTAGTTGAGCTTCAAACATTTTATTACATGAATGAAATGTATAATTATTATGTTTTGTTAACAGTTTCAAGTTGACCTTTCTTGCTGAACCAAATAAATTCCGCCAGTGAGTTTTGACCAGCATTGAAAATAACTACGTAGCGAGACACTTTAAACCATTTACTGAGCTCCATTAAGGTTTTCAGACAAGCAAATGTCAGTCATTCAGTAAATATACTTAGATACGCTGGTCATACATACGTACACACATATGTACACTCCAAAGCTCACTAGAAGAAACACTTTTGCTTAGGACAAGAGCTAGAGATCACCCTTCCTGTAACTTTTCAGTGTTTAAAGGATGCCCAAACGTAGGCTTAAATATATATTAATGAATTGTCTGTATAATATGGCCTCCAAATGAGGCCCTCTTCAGCAGAATGTATGAGTGAGGGGGAGGAACGCATAATGATGTGTAGGTCATGCGAGAAGATAGGAATATACGTGACATTTTTAGAGGTCAACGCTGCACCAAAAAATAAAAGTTATTTTTCCTCTCGTTCCTTTATCTATAGTGTTGATGTTGGTGTGTCCTGGTCTCTTGCAGCGTCATCATCAAATGTTGATAGTGGTATTTCTGGAGGTTCCATTTTGGTGATGTACCATGTACATGTATAATGATCTGGAGGTGTAGCCTGTACATGCATGATGATCTGGAGGTGTAGCTTGTACATGCATGATGATCTGGAGGTGTAGCCTGTACATGCATGATGATCTGGAGGTGTAGCTTGTACATGCATGATGATCTGGAGGTGTAGCCTGTACATGCTTGATGATCTGGAGGTGTAGCCTGTACATGCATGATGATCTGGAGGTGTAGCTTGTATATGCATGATGATTTGAAGGTTTGGCTTGTTCATGCATGATGATCAGGAGGTGTGTCTTGTACATTTATGATGATCTGGAGGGGTAGCTTCTACATGAATGATGATCTGGAGGTGTGGCTTGTACATGCATGATCTGGAGGCGTAGCTTGTACATGTATGATGATCTGGAGGTGTAGCTTGTACATGTATGATGATCTGGAGGTGTAGCTTGTGCATATATGATGACCTGGAGGTGTAGCTTGTGCATGTATGATGTGTGAACAGCCGAGAGTAGCTGAGGTGTGTGTAGCATTTAAGTGCGGCCGCCTTGATGCTGGTGTAGACCTCTTGTTTCAAGGAGTTGGAGTTATCCCTCACTTTGCTCAAGTTAAATATGATTATCACTCAGTCTTCAGGAGCTGTATAACCCCTACGGTTATCACTTTCCAATGATTACTAATAATAGAAATAATAATAATAATAATAAAGATAATAATGTTAAGAGTAATAAT
>NC_091305.1:22240365-22257865 GCF_038502225.1 Cherax quadricarinatus | reverse complement strand
TGTTCTTTTCGATTATTAATCTCGACTCCTATTTATCCATCAGAATTACAGACCTCATTTGTTCCCCTCCCTCTCTCTCTCTCTCTCTCTCTCTCTCTCTCTCTCTCTCTCTCTCTCTCTCTTTCCTTCTCTCTCTCTCTCTCCATAGTTCAATATGAAAAATGCGATGATCTAGTTCTTGGAAACGAAAATAAATCTCGCGTTTATACGCAGAAATCTGAAGCCAAGACAAGAGTGCCTAAGCGTGCGTAGCGAGACTAACAGAACACCTACATTTATGTCAAGAAGTGTCCGTAACGGGAGTCCAGATTTTATATTTCACATGTATACATCATTACTTATATCTCATTTGCCTCATGGAGCTCAGGTCAAGCCCAAGGAATAGATGTAAATATTGGCAAACACACAGAGAAGGATGACAAAATTAATCTGTTTTTAAGAAATCTTACAAACGAAAGATAGATTTAAAGGTATGAACCTACACTCTCATAAAAGACCTAGAATGAGAGAGGAATATGATTGAAAATATAAGCTCAAGACTGGCTTAAAAAGAACTTAAATATGATACTAAAAATGTCTCAGAAAGAATTCGAAACAATAAATTAAAATTGGATAAATTCAGGTTTAGGAAGGAGACAGATAACGTATAGTTTGGTACAAGAATTGCAGATGAATTAAAAAAAAATGGCCTAGTAAAATCACTGAAGCTGCCGTCTTAAGTGGCTTTAAAAGTAGGTTTGACAGATAACTGAGAAGAGTTAGATTGTGGAGTGTTTGGCCAGCATGGGAGAGTTGGCATCCTCCAGTGCTACTCCATTCTTATGTAATGCAAATAAACTGTTAGATACATACCCCTCAGTATACATATAATAGAGATACACAGATCTTGCTGTATAAATACTAAGAGATTCGCACCAATGTTTGGATACCGCGAGAGATACACACTACTTGGGATATACAGTGTACCCAGAGAGATACATAACTCTTGGTGTATATACGCTGACAGATGCATAGTCCTCAATGTATAAAACCTGTGTTGCAGGTATCCACACCTGGTGGATCTCGTCAGACATGTTTGTTCCTCAGCAGAAGGCACTCTCACACTTCCTCAGGTACTATCATTAATGCATTTATCATTATCATGGGATGCACTGACCCGTGTGGGCATTACAGCGCATAAGAAAAAGAGAAAGGTATCTCTAATTCAAAAGCTTCTGAGCAGCATGCACGCACCCCCTTCAAGAGACTACGAAAGGGAAGGACTGTTAAGTGGTTTTGCCCAACATGAAGGTAGAAGCTATGAAATGTGTGTCACTACCTGTCATCATCCTGGTTGGCATCGCAGAAGGAGTTGGCAGTCTTAAGGCCGGAGTGTTGAGGATGGACGGCGCCCTTCTTGCCTCTGAGGGGGTTGCCCGCCAGGTGCCATAGGTTGATGGGGAGAGCAGCTCGCAGGAGGCCTCCTTTATCACAGTTGAAGAGGGAACAACACCACCACATGTCACTCTGGTGGGGGAGGAGAGGGCATCCCGGGCCGCCGCGCTGAAGGCGCAGAAGGAGGGCTGAAGATGGACACGCACACACACATACACACACTCACACACACTCACAAACATACACACGAACACACACACACACACACACACACACACACACACACACACACACACACACACACACACACACGCACTCACACTCACGGGCACACACACACGCGGGAATGTTCACTTCAGAACGACTTCAATCAGTATTACTTAAATGTGGGTTTCAGTTCCCGTAGACTTGTGTGTGGGACCATCAGTCTTGTACATCAGTTGATTTTCCTTTCCACTTATTTTGGGCAACTTTTTTTCTGTTTTGTTTTTATTTTGGCAGCAAGAAAAATATTACAATTGCAGATGGTGAGTTTTGAGCACTGGTCATTGGGGACGGTGTGGGATCTTGTACATAGAGTCTGTCTTGTAAGAAGTGAGTGCCTCACTCTAGTGCCTTGTTACTATCTACGTTTCTTCTTGTCAACAATCATTGACGTAGCGTGAGCACTTCTCTCTAGCGACACTTAGAGAGTGCTGCTGCCTGCTGGCACCGTCACTCACGCATGACTCTCTTGACATGTCACTAGCAAGCCTCGAGTCAGGCCAACCAAAAACTATCACTTCGGTGACGTAGCAATCCCCAACACAACTTTAATCTTTATGCTCGCGCCTAAAGCACTCACTATCTACATACTTTTAAACAACAAGGGTAATATATATTTATATATAAAAACTTATTACAGTGTCTTTTAAAGGAAACACCGAATGTTCTCTTTTGTAAGGTTAGGAGCGTGTACTTTATAAGAAAAACGTTGAGCAAAACTCCACCTTGGTGCTAGCTTCGTGTGTTACTACTCAGCCTGCAGAGCTGAAGCGCTCGCTGGAGTCGGGTGCCACTGGGTGCCACTGGGTGCCAGCCAACACATCCCTATCACATCTGAACCCTTCAGGCCTCACGGTATTTCCATATCACTTGTTCATTAGGATTAAAAAAAATGCTTATGATACACCTTGTTTAACTGCAGTATGTGACGAGGGAGGCTGTTAGCTCACACAGTGTGCATGAAATAGCAAAATGCTAAATACATCTGTGTAATGGCAACAGAGTGCAGCTGCGGCATGAATGGAGGACCAGCCGTGTGCGTCTGTCCGCGGTACAACAACTCTAAATAACACCAGCCAGACATGAATTTCAAACAATACCACTACGTACCCCTGACAGAGAAACACTGCTACGAAAAGTACAAGAAAAAGTATACTTCAGAACCTATTTTTAACTCTGAGAGAGCCATTTATAGGGATCATGTTTCGTCACAGATTGAGTCATACCCCCGGCAGTGGGGTAAAAGAGTGACGTCACTTGCCCCGGCAGCGCAATCAATGAGTCGACCCACACAACAAACACAACCAACACAACAAACACACAAACGACGGTAAAGCCAATGAACGGGGGTGTAAATTAAGGCAATGACAAGAATCAGTAATAAAGGAGGCAGTTAGGGGAACAGACAATTAGAAGAGAGACGTTAAGTGCGTTGTAACTACCACGACGCAGACAGAAGAATGGTATTAGATGAAACAAAAAAAGGCGGCAAGAACAAGATGGCACTTTCTTTATTATTCTATTAAACGTTCATTGATTTTACCACAAGCCTCAAATTTTTGCTTGTATTCAGTCTTTTTTTACTGCCACCGTCACCACGATTACTACTACTACTATTACTATTATTACTACTACTACATAAACATTTGCATATATGTAGTAGCAGTAGTAGTAGTAGTAGCAGTAGTAGTAGTAGTAGTAGTAGTAGTAGTAGTAGTAGTAGTAGTAGTAGTAGTAGTAGTAGTAGTAGTAGTAGTATGTTGTGAACTGACAATAGTCAACAACTGACAGATATCAATTTAGTGCTTTTCATTTTATATCCTGGGAAAGTGGAATAAGAATCTCTCCTCCGTAAGCCATACGTATTGTAAAAGTCAACTAAAATGCCATGAACAATCGGCTAGTAACCACTTTTCCCGTAAAGTCTACTAAAAAAAGGAGAAAACCGTCAAAGTGGGATGTTTGAATGTGCGTGTATGTTTTGCGAATGATAAGAAAGATAATTATGGATGTTATGAATGAGAAGCTGGATGTCCTGGCTTTAAGTGAAATAAAGCTGTCGGGGGAAGGGAATTTCAGTGGGGAGAAATAAATAGAGTTAAAGCTAAAGAAGGAGTAGCAATAATGTTGAAGGATAAGTTATGGCAGGAAAAGAGGGAGTATAAATGTATAAATTCAAGGATTATGTGGAGTAAAATAAGGGTTGGATATGAAAAGTGGGTTATAATAAGCTTTTATGCACCTGGAGAAGAGAGAAATGTAGAGGAGAGAGAGAGGTTTTGGGAATTGTTGAGTGAGTGTGTGGGGAGTTTTGAACCAAGTGTGAGAGTACTTGTGGTTGGGGATTTCAATGCTAAAGTGGGTAAAAATGTTGTAGACGGAGTAGTAGGTAAGTTTGGGGTGCCAGTGGTAAATGAAAATGGAGAGCCTTTAATTGAGCTATGTGTAGAAAGAGGTTTGGTAATAAGTAATACATATTTTATGAAAAAGAGGATAAATATGTATACAAGGTATGATATAGCACATAATGAAAGTAGTTTGTTAGATTATGTATTGGTGGATAAAAGGTTGATGGGTAGACTCCAGGATGTACATGTTCATAGAGGGGCAACTGATATATCAGATCATTATTTAGTTGTAGCTACAGTTAGAGTAAAATGGGAAAATGGCAACAGAAAAATGGCAACAGCAAGTAAGAGGGAGGTGCAAGTGTATAAACTTTGGGAGGAGGAAGTTCGGGTGAAATATAAGCAACTATTGGCAGAAAGGTGGGCTGGTGCAAGTATGACTAGTGGGGGGGGGGGTTGAAGAGGGTTGGAATAGTTTTAAAAATGTAGTATCAGAATGTGGGGCAGAAGTTTGTGGTTATAGGAGGGTGGGTGCAGGAGGAATGAGTAGTGATTGGTGAGATGATGAAGTAAAGGGTGTGATAAAAGAGAAAAAGTTAGCTTATGAGAGGTTTTTACAAAGTAGAAGTGTTATAAGAAGAGTAGAGTATATGGAGAGTAAAAGAAAGGTGAAGAGAGTGGTGAGAGAGTGCAAAAGGAGAGCAGATGATAGAGTGGGAGAGGCACTGTCAAGAAATTTTGCTGAAAATAAGAAAACATTTTGGAGTGAGATAAACAAGTTAAGAAAGCCTAGGGAACGAATGGATGTGTCAGTTAAAAACAGAGAATCTTTCTTGAGTACCTTCATTAAATATCAGTGTCGATGACTGGTAGTGTTCGGGATGACATCGCAGCGTTAATAACCCACGTGTAGTAAATAAGCTTAAAACCTAATCAACCAAAAATCTAGTTATTTTAATCATTTGTATCCTTTTTTTTAATTAAGCCTGAGAGTGCTAAGTTGAGCAAACATTTCTCAAAGCTTGAAAAAATAATATTGACGTAACCGATAGAGAAACGATTTTTTAAGGCCCTTGTGAATGTTGTGATTCTTGAGGGCGTAACCTGAAGCTTACCAGTAATAACAGCTAATTTAGGAATGTTAGCTGACGCCTTTATAAATCTTACCTGATTCTGGAATCTTAACTGATTTAATTTTGAACAGTAGCCGAGTCTACTGGTAATAGTGACTGTTCTTCAGGAATGTTAACTAAATGCTTCAGAAATGGTAGGTTATTCTTTCATAAATGGTAGTAGGTTCCTGGAAGAATGGTAGGTGATTCCTGAAGGAATGATAACAGAATACTTTAGGAATGGTAGCTGAATACTTCAGTAATGTTACGAACTCGATGAATGAATACCAAGTGAAGCCTTGACGAATATCACGGAGAGGCACTGAGGGTACTCCTCAACACCGTCAAGAACACCAATAACAATGATTAAGAAACCTCTTAAAACGTAAAACTCTCGAGATGACCAGTAACAAAATTTAGAACAACACTGCAAGTATCTGCTACAACTCTGGAGGTTAACTGCGTCCACTATTGATATTTTTTTTCATCACAGCAATGTTTTTTAAGTGAAGTCTGTATTGTCTAAACAAAATTCTCGCTCACTTAACAACAGCCACTAATGGTTGCTTGTGAAAGTTAATCGAATTCCTTAGTAAAGTTAATTGAATTCCTTAGTAGAGTGAATTGAATTCTTTAGTAAAGATAACTGAATTCAATAGTAAAGATAATTGAATTCCTTAGTAAAGATAATTGAATTCCTTAGTAAAGATAATTGAATTCCTTAGTAAAGATAATTGAATTCCTTAGTAAAGATAACTGAATTCCTTAGTAAAGATAATTGAATTCCTTAGTAAAGATAATTGAATTCCTTAGTAAAAATAATTGAATTCCTTAGTAAAGTTAATTAAATTTCTCGGAAAGTTAATTGAATTCCTTGTAAAGTTTGCTAAATTCCATAGTAAACAAGTGAACCCCGTTATTAAAATTTATTGATCCCCTTAGTAAAGTTAATGAAACCCCGTATTAAAACTTATTAAACCCCTTAGTAAATTAATTGAACCCTTAGTTAAATTAACCGAACCTCCTTAGTAAAGTTAATTGAACCTATTTATAGAAAAAAAAAGATTTAAATTGATGAAGCTTTTAAGGCGTTTTGTGATAATAATAATAATAATAATAATAATAATAATAATAATAATAATAATAATAATAATAATAATAATAATAATAATAATAATTATATTCTGAAGGCATTATGTGAGCTTCATCGAGGCTAAGTAGATCCACATTCAGTCCTTGGGCAAGTGTATTGAGGCTCTTAATTAAATAGAGAGAGAGAGAGAGAGAGAGCGAGAGAGAGAGAGAGAGAGAGAGAGAGAGAGAGAGGGAGGGAGTGTGTGTCCTTACTGTTATGTACAAGGCCAATATTGTCAAAATACCACACTTGGATCCACTTCGAGGACAGCGTGAAACAAGCTTTTATGCCACAAGACGGGCAGAAAGCAGCAACTTTACTCTGGCTGTACCCTTCTCCAGAACATCACTCCATCTGAGATCATACATACCCAGGATGACTATAGTATGGAACACATTCGTACAGCATAATGATATCAACGAGATAAAGTCAGTTGATCAAATGAAAATGCTGGCCCACAGATGGCTCCAACTTCATCCTGTTCCCTACTTGTATGTCTCATAACAATAAAAATGCTTTCAAATGAGCTGATGTAGGTAACAGCTCTTAGCTTGTCAATAAAGTTGAATCCTTAACCTGTAAATAGCTTGTCAATAAAACTAGGGATCCTTAACCTTGTCAAACCCGGTGTAAAAAAAAAAAAGAAAGAGAAAGAGAGAGAGAAAGAGAGAGAGAGAGAGAGAGAGAGAGAGAGAGAGAGAGAGAGAGAGAGAGAGAGAGAGAGAGAGAGAGAGAGAGAGAGAGAGAAAGAGAGAGAACTGATAAAATTATATATTATTAATATAATACTTTTCTGACGCAGCGTCGTGGCGGTGTGACGTGGTTATGCTTCTTATTCCTTTTTTGGGAACGTTGGCGTGCTGTGACGTCACGGGGTCAGGGAGACGGTTGAGGGGATAGGGATGGACAGGGGAGGGGATTGAAGGGAAGGGGATAAGGAGGAATGAGGAGGGAAGGGGAGGATGCGCAGTGATCAACTGATCTCTCTCTCTCTCCCTCCCTCCCCCCTCACTTATAGTAGGGGTCATAGTAATGTTAGTAGTAGTACTCTTAGTAAAAGTAGCAGCAGTAGTAGAAGTAGTAGTAGTAGTAGTAGTTGTGCTAGTAGTGGTAAAAATAACATCAGCGGTATTAGTAATAGTAGTAGCAATAGTAGTTGTAGTAGTAGTAGTAGTAGTAGTCGTAGTAGTAGTAGTAACAGTAGTAGTAGTAGTAGTAATAGTAGTAGTAAAATCTTTCCTAGGAATCCAGAATGAAGCCGAGTCTGCAGGTCTAGAAAGGCGTCGAGAGTACGAGATATGACTCACACACTTGGAAGGCAGGTATGAGTAAAGGAGGAGTAAAGACAGTGCTGATAATAAATTACTAAGAAAGATATCGATTGAAAAACAAAAGAAAACATTGAAGGTAATCTCACACCATTCCAACTACTGAACTACTATGACATGGTCTTAAATGCTCTAGAGGACAAAAAAATATAGATGTGGTAAACACAGAGTTTGCGAAAGCCTTCGACAAGTGCAATCATAGTGTACTAGCGCACAAAGTGTGTGATAAACAAATAACAGAGAAATTGGTAGACGGATTTATAACATCCTAACAAACAGAACACAAAGAGTAAGAGTAAACAGAGTAAAGTCAGAGGCGGCTACAGTGAAAAGCTCTGTTTCAAAGGGTACTGTACTAGCCCCCATCCTGTTTCTCATCCTCATTTCTGACATAGACAGAGATGTAAGCCACGGCACTGTGTCTTCCTTTGCGGATAACATCCGAATTTTACACGACAGTGACCTCCATCGAAGACACTGCAAGTCTCCAACCGGACATCAACCAAATTTTTAAATGGGCCGCATAAAACAATATGAAGTTCAATGAAGACAAATTTCAATTACTCTGCTATGGAAAACACGAGGATATTGAAACTGTATTGGAGTATAAAACAAATTCCAACCACAAAATAGAGCGAAAAACTAATGTGAAGGACCTGGGAGTAATAGTGTCAGAGAATCTACCACATCTGTTAGGAAAATGATAGAATGGATAATGAAAACCTTTGATACTAGGGCTGCCAAGCCCGTGATGATTCTCTTCAAATCGGTTGTTTTATCTAGGCTGGAATATTGCTGTACACCAACAACCCCTTTCAAGGCAGGCGAAATTGCAGAATATACAGAGAGTATATTCTGCATATTCTGTATATTCTGTGTATTCTGCATATTCTGAATATATTCTGTATAGTCTGCAGAGTTCTCTGTATATGGAAGAATAAACAGAGAACTTTCATGGCACTTACATGTACGATAAAGCACCTAAATTACGGTTGAAGTCCCTTGATTTGTATTCCTTGGAACGTGAGAAACATTCATGATAATATACACTTGGAAAATCCTAGATGGACTAGTCCCAAATCTGCACACGAAAATCATTCTCTATGAAAGCAAAAGACTTGGTAGGAGATGTAACATCCTCCAATGAAAAGCAGGGACGCCACGAAGACGCTAAGAGACAACACAATAAGTGTCAGGGGTTCAAGACTGTTTAACTGCCTCCCAGCATACATAAGGGGGATTACCAGTAGACCCCTGGCTGTCTTCAAGAAGGAGCTGGACAGGCACCTAAAGTCAGTACCTGGCCAGGCGGGCTGTGGTTGGTACGTCGGTTTACGTGTAGCCAGCAGTAACAGCATAGTTGATCCGCAGCATGGCCTTGATCCACCGCGAGGCCTGGTCACGTACTGGGCCTCGGGGGGGGGGGGCGTTCCGAAACCCTCTACAAGTATACTGCAGGTATACGGATATGTTCATCACCCACACGGATGTGACTAGGACACAAGTGAAGCACGAGGACTGTTAGTAATGAGACACCAAAGATTTTATTAGTACAAAACAGATTTATTATTATTATTATTATTATTATTATTATTATTATTATTATTATTATTATTATTATTATTATTATTATTATTATTATTATTATTATTATTAGCCATACATTGCCTGAAGAATGAAAGGCATACAGGCCCGATTCCAGGACTTTGAGTACAGATCCAGTTCCTTAGATCAAGAGCCCCTCACCAGCATCAAGGAACCTCCCTTGAGAAAGAGAGAGAGAGAGAGAGAGAGAGAGAGAGAGAGAGAGAGAGAGACAGACAGACAGACAGACAGAGAGACAGAGACAGAGACAGAGACAATACAATTCGGAGAACCGAGATTTTCCGAATAAACACAGTATATACCGGAGGAGTCTGTTGAGAACTTGGGAAACCATGACACTGTGAGGATTCAGTGTGATGGTATCGGTGGTTGCCACAGAAGCAGATTCTCAGCAGTGCCTGCTATACCGGTCGGTTGCCATGATTAACCAATAATAAACCTTTTAATACTCCATGAATGTCGCCCCCAACACTGGATCAAAGATCAGAGACAAGTAAGACGCATGCGCAGCTGTGATATGTTTGTTATAGAACCGTTTCGCCAGTGTAGCAGGCGTATTCAGTCGAATACAGGAGAGTAGGATACTGGAGACATTAGACGAATTAGAAAGGTAATTTTGAGGTGATCAGTCCCTCAGCCTTGATAGAAGGTGGTCAGTCTTTGACAAAGGTTCAGTTAGAGTACTGTACTCACCGAAAGTCATCTCCATCCTGGAGTATGCGCCTCCAGCATGGAGCCCTTCCCTGGAGAAACATGTGAAGAGGCTAAAGAAGATTCATAGGATGACAACAACATTAGTACAGATACTAACAGATATAGTTTTATAGGAGGAACAGATTAGAAACTATATGATCATGACTTACAAAATACTCGAAGGATTAGACAGATCAGATAGAGACAGTTTACTTGATCTGAGGGGAGAGGTGGCTGGAAGACACAGATTGCAGCTGAAGACACAACTAGGTCACAGGAACATTCGGAAGAACTTTCATTTTCAGCCTCATTGTGATACGTTATGCGGAGGATCCAGGAGCTTGAGTTCTACCCCTGAAGGCCCAACTAGGTTAATTCAACTAGTCGAGTACACACACATGTGCACCTGTTCCCCCGCCCTGCCCCCCCCCCACCGTGCAAATAAACAATGCATGTACCTACACACACACACACACATCAACAATCAAATCTCACGGACATAATAATTGACGTTCAAAGTGCAGAACTGACGTCATTGTAATTGTTGCAGCTGATGCATATACGTGACGATAACACAGGTGTAATGAACACCTGTCGATGCTGAAGAGTATTCCACACGTAGACAAGAAAACAACAATGGAAATGAGAGTGTATATTTCCACTAACAAACAGACTGCATTCTTGGACTCTAGTTCAGAGTCCAATAATTCAATCTCATTTTCAATGCTGTTTTCTTGTCTGCATCTGGGACATCCTTCAGCGTGTATCAGTGTATATAAGAAATCAGTATATATGTATCTGTCTGTGTCCTTACCGACACACATACATACATGCACAAGTGTGAAAAAAAATACACGCATGAACTCACTCGTGCATATACGTGCACGCAAACTCCTCTACACCACACACGTTCACAAGCTCACAAGCGCACACACGCACCCGCACAAAACTTCCGTCTACGTCACTCACCAGCTCATACGCACACACATGCACACACGACATACCCCTACCCCCACTTCCCCAGCACACAAAAACACATTAAACCCACAAGTGTACACGTGCTCAAGCGTGGTAAAACGTGTCTCTCACCAGCTGCACTTCTCACAGACAAACACGACACTATCCAAGTCGAAGAATAACCACATGAACCACAATAACAGGGTGTCGAAATTGCACGCATCCTATAGTCAGGCGATGCACGCAGTGACGTCATGACCTAGTTATCTAGTCACCTCCTGTCTGACATTCTCTACTGACCTTTACTGATAATGCAGGTCACCGAGGCCTCCGGTGACCAGAGTGACCAGGGTGGAGTGTAAGGTCCAGGACCAGTTATCAGAGAGTCAGCACCTAGTGGATGAGGCAGCAGAATGGTGATAGGAAAGCTACAGGCCAGTCCATCTGACGTTACACATCACTACAGACCAGTCGATGTAACATCACACATCACGAAAGACAAGTTGAATTACAAGTCTGTGATAGTAGCCTTAAGACGTCAACTTACTTGCATATCAGAAACTTTAATTGAGATAAGAAACACCAATGTTTTTTGAGACTACTAAACCACTATGGAAAAATCTTAGAGCCATTGAAATAAAATGAAAGAAGCAGATTTTACCTTCTAAGAAACTGGTGACTGGGGTAAACGAGCCTACTAGTGGGTATCAAGAATCAACGTCTCAACAATGTTTTACTCAGGCTCGACGTTTCTCATGTCTTGAGCGAAAAGTCGGCACTGAAAAGTAGACTATTTTTCAAATCACTTACGATGATTTCGCAAAGACATTAACGTTTTCTGGGATAATAATTTATAACTGATAGTCTGTCTATGACAGTTTATAGATGATAGATTATAAGTGATACTTTATAATATGATAGATTATAAAATGAAGGATGATAATTGATAGTGGCTTATATACCGTAGGCAGGAGAGGTGCAGCTGTCGTAGGTGGTGTCACATTTGCCCAATGTGGAAGTAGGTCGTGCCCAAGGGTTAGGCAAGTGAAGAATTCCCAGGTATTAAGATACCAAGAAGCTGCAGTGTCTGACAGTATTGTCGACTCAAGGTTGAGGGACTGATTACCTCAGTCTCCTCCTGTTCTTCACGATTCTTCTTTGTATGAACTGATGAAGCCACTGTGTGGCGAAACGTTTCCTCAATAAAGATACCCAAGAGTTGCACATGTGTCTATATATATATATATATATATATATATATATATATATATATATATATATATATATATATATATATATATATATATATATATATATATATATATATATATATATATATATATATATATATATATGAGTGTGTGTGTGTGTAGTAAAGGCTGTCCCAACGTTGAGTAGTGCCAGAGGACAGCTATTATACCACAAGACTGATATTTATGTCAGGTTATATTCTTCAGTAACTCTAATATCTCAAAAAAATTCTCACAACATAAATTTTTGTTTTGTTATTAATGCTGTAGATTTTTTGCTTGCCTAGCGAGAGATAGAGATAGAGAGAGAGAGAGAGAGAGAGAGAGAGAGAGAGAGAGAGAGAGAGAGAGAGAGAGAGAGAGAGAGAGAGAGAATGGGAGGATGTTGGCACCTGGAGAAGTTGATATCCTTGGGGTGAAATTTGACTCCAAACTAACCATGAAGAACCATGTTGTAAATCTTGCAAACAAGGCAGCCAGGAAGCTTACAGCACTTCGCCGTATCTCCCATCTGCTTGACAGTAGGGGTTGCAAGATCCTGTACGAGGCACAAGTACGCTCGCACCTTGAGTATGCTCCACTTTCTTGGTTTGCCTGCCCCCCCTCTCATCTGCGACTGCTTGACAGAGTAGAGAACAGAGCAAGACGTCTCATCTCTCGCCTGGACCCATCCTGGATAGATCTGTCATTTCAGCAGAGCCTTCAACATAGGAGGGATGTGGGTGGCCTTACTGTTATGTACAAGGCCAATATTGTCAAAATACCACACTTGGATCCACTTCGAGGACAGCGTGAAACAAGCTTTTATGCCACAAGACGGACAGAAAGCAGCAACTTCACTCTGGCTGTACCCTTCTCCAGAACATCACTCCATCTGAGATCATACATACCCAGGATGACTATAGTATGGAACACATTCGTACAGCATAATGATGTCAACGAGATAAAGTCAGTTGATCAAATGAAAATGTTGGCCCACAGATGGCTCCAACTTCATCCTGTTTCCTACTTGTATGTCTCATAACAATAAAAATGCTTTCAAATGAGCTGATGTAGGTAACAGCTCTTAGCTTGCCAATAAAGTTAGGAATCCTTAACCTGTAAATAGCTATCAATAAAGCTAGGGATCTTTAACCTTGTCAAACCCTGTTAAAAAAAAAAAAAAAAAAAAAAAAAAAGAGAGTCAGAGAGAGTCAGAGAGAGAGAGAGAGAGAGAGAGAGAGAGAGAGAGAGAGAGAGACAGAGAGAGACAGAGAGAGACAGAGGGGGGGGGGACATGACCCACGTCATCCACTCCGTAAGTTGTAGTACATGAGGATCAATGTAGAGTGCAGGCCAAGGCCACTCCTCACCCTCTTTCTTTTTTCTCTTCCTCTCTTCCTCTCTTCCTCTCTTCCTCTCTTCCTCTCTTCCTCTCTCCCTCTCTTCCTCTCTTCCTCTCCTCCTCCTCCTCCTCCTTCTCCTCAATCTCATCCTCCTCTGTCTTCTCTTCTTCCACTTCCTCCAATTACGTCTCTTTCTTCCACACACCCAAACGCGTTTCGCACTCCACGAACTTTATTATATCTTGACTAATCTCTTGAAGAGCGAAATGTAGCCTATGTTTAATTAGTTGTCATTATGTCCTTGTAGCTTACATAAGTAGGTAAATTTTCCCTTCCACGAAACGCAGTAACAGTCAGAACATAAACTTATTTATGGATTGTTCACCCAAAAACAGCACATCAGCACTCAAATACAGACAACAACAACATCAGTCCTCAAAGACCACAACAACATCAACCCAACACAGTTACAACATCAGTCCTCATAGACCACAACAACATCAACCCAACACAGTTACAACATCAGTCCTCATAGACCACAACAACATCAGCCTAACACTACAACAGACACACTACTGTATCCCAAATAATATTTTCTCACACAAGCAACGACAGTAGCCAGAAAATAGGTCAGTCATATTGTCTCGTTGCTGCCTCAACTGCAGCTTACTCACTCTCCCCTCCCTGACTTCCCCTCTAACTATCCCCTCCCTGACTTCCCCTCTCCCTATCCCCTCCCTGACATCCCCTATCCCTATCCTCTCCCTGACTTCCCTTCTCTCTGTCCCCTCCCTGAATTCCCCTCTCCCTATCCCCTCATTGGCTCTCTTCATTCTCTCTCCCTTCCATGCCTCACCCTTCCTTCAAGCATTCTTCTCTTCCTCCTTGCTTTCTCTATTCTCTCTCTCACACCCTATCTTCGTCATTCTTTTTGCCTCCCTTTATCCCATCCTCCTCCTTCTCCCTCCATGCATTTGCATCTCCCTAACTCTCTTTCTGCCTTCCTCACCTCCTCACAATCCCTCATTATTTTCCCCTCTCTTCACTGCGTCACCCACAAACACCACACTGCGTCACCCACAAACACAACACTGCGTCACCCACGAACACAATACTGCGTCATCCACAAACACAACACTGCGTCACCCACAAACACAATGCTGCGTCATCCACAAACACAACACTGCGTCACCCACAAACACAATACTGCGTCATCCACAAACACAACACTGCGTCATCCACAAACACAACACTGCGTCACCCACAAACACAACACTGCGTCATCCACAAACACCACACTGCGTCACCCACAAACACCACACTGCGCCACCCACAAACACCGCACTGCGTCACCCACAAACACCACACTGCGTCACCCACAAACACCACACTGCGTCATCCACAAACACCACACTGCGTCACCAACAAGCACCACACTGCGTCACCCGCAAACACCACACTGCGTCATCCACAAACACCACACTGCATCACCCACAAACATAACACTGCGTCACCCACAAACACAACACTGCGTCATCCACAAACACCACACTGCCTCACCCACAAACACAACACTGCATCACCCACAAACGCCACACTGCGTCATCCACAAACACAATACTGCGTCATCCACAAACACCACACTGCGTCACCCACAAACACAACACTGCGTCATCCACAAACACAACACTGCGTCACCAACAAACACCACACTGCGTCATCCACAAACACAACACTGCGTCACCAACAAACACCAGACTGCGTCACCAACAAACACCACACTGCGTCATCCACAAACACAACACTGCGTCATCAACAAACACCACACTGCGTCACCCACAAACACCACACTGCGTCACCAACAAACACCACACTGCGTCACCAACAAACACCACACTGCGTCACCAACAACCTCCACACTGCGTCACCAACAAACACCACTCTGCGTCACCAACAAACACCACACTGCGTCACCAACAAACACCACACTGCGTCACCAACAAACACCACACTACGTCACCCACAAACACCACACTGCGTCACCAACAAACACCACACTGCGTCATCCAAAAACACAACACTGCGTCACCAACAAACACCACACTGCGTCACCAACAAACACCACACTGCGTCATCCACAAACACAACACTGCGTCATCCACAAACACAACACTGCGTCATCCTCAAACACAACACTGCGTCACCCACAAACACCACACTGCGTCACCAACAAACACCACACTGCGTCACCCACAAACACAACACTGCGTCATCCACAAACACCACACTGCGTCACCCACAAACACAACACTGCGTCATCCTCAAACACAACACTGAGTCACCCACAAACACCACACTGCGTCACCCACAAACACAACACTGCGTCACCCACAAACACCACACTGTGTCACCCACAAACACAACACTGCGTCACCCACAAACACCACACTGCGTCACCCACAAACACAACACTGCGTCATCCTCAAACACAACACTGAGTCACCCACAAACACCACACTGCGTCATCCACAAACACAACACTGCGTCACCCACAAACACCACACTGCGTCACCCACAAACACAACACTGCGTCATCCTCAAACACAACACTGCGTCACCCACAAACACCACACTGCGTCACCCACAAACACCACACTGCGTCACCTACAAACACAACACTGCGTCACCTACAAACACCATACTGCGTCACCCACAAACAACACACTGCGTCACCCATAAACACCACACTTCGTCATCAACAAACACCACACTGCGTCACCCACAAACACCACACTGCGTCACCCACAAACACCACACTGCGTCACCCACAAACACCACACTGCGTCATCCACAAACACCACACTGCGTCACCCACAAACACCACACTACGTCACCCACAAACACCACACTGCGTCATCCACAAACACCACACTGCGTCACCCACAAACACCACACTGCGTCACCCACAAACACCACACTGCGTCATCCACAAACACCGCACTGCGTCACCCACAAACACCACACTGCGTCACCTACAAACACCACACTGCGTCACCCACAAATACCACACTGCGTCATCCACAAACACCGCACTGCGTCACCCACAAACACCACACTGCGTCACCCACAAACACCACACTGCGTCACCCACAAACACCACACTGCGTCATCCACAAACACCGCACTGCGTCACCCACAAACACCACACTGCGTCATCCACAAACACCACACTGCGTCATCCACAAACACCACACTGCGTCACCCACAAACACAACACTGCGTCATCCACAAACACAACACTGCGTCACCAACAAACACCACACTGCGTCATCCACAAACACAACACTGCGTCACCAACAAACACCAGACTGCGTCACCAACAAACACCACACTGCGTCATCCACAAACACAACACTGCGTCATCAACAAACACCACACTGCGTCACCCACAAACACCACACTGCGTCACCAACAAACACCACACTGCGTCACCAACAAACACCACACTGCGTCACCAACAACCTCCACACTGCGTCACCAACAAACACCACTCTGCGTCACCAACAAACACCACACTGCGTCACCAACAAACACCACACTGCGTCACCAACAAACACCACACTACGTCACCCACAAACACCACACTGCGTCACCAACAAACACCACACTGCGTCATCCAAAAACACAACACTGCGTCACCAACAAACACCACACTGCGTCACCAACAAACACCACACTGCGTCATCCACAAACACAACACTGCGTCATCCACAAACACAACACTGCGTCATCCTCAAACACAACACTGCGTCACCCACAAACACCACACTGCGTCACCAACAAACACCACACTGCGTCACCCACAAACACAACACTGCGTCATCCACAAACACCACACTGCGTCACCCACAAACACAACACTGCGTCATCCTCAAACACAACACTGAGTCACCCACAAACACCACACTGCGTCACCCACAAACACAACACTGCGTCACCCACAAACACCACACTGTGTCACCCACAAACACAACACTGCGTCACCCACAAACACCACACTGCGTCACCCACAAACACAACACTGCGTCATCCTCAAACACAACACTGAG
>NC_091305.1:22230365-22232865 GCF_038502225.1 Cherax quadricarinatus | reverse complement strand
ATTATTTTTTTTTTATCACAGTTTCTAGTACCACTACAACTAGTAGTTCTACCATTACTGCTATTTCTACTACTATTATTACTACCACTACTACCACTAGACCTGTGTGTCCAGGTCTGGTAATATCTTGAAAGGTTAGACGTAATGATTGCCAGGTCTTTACGACTCCTTCACACAGCCTTGGCGAGTAGATCTGTAACGTTGTAGGTTGAAATACAAGGCGCCTGTCTGAGTCGGCTTCTTCGAGAGTAGTCAGGATTTTTCTGGGCCGTCTGTCTGTAGTCTCGAGGGAAGCATGATGGGAGCTGGGGATGGGATTTGTAATGCGGAGAGGATGCTGGTACTAGTGTTCCATTCCTCTTCTTAAAATTCTCGGAAGCGCGTTATATACAGGATCTCAAATAGAATCCAGTCAAGACCCTCCGTTATGTCTTTCCGCCGTCGTGGAGGAAGCGCAATAAGATCGTTTATATTAGTTTTTTTTTTTTACAATTAGTTCTGTTTTATTTTTAAGAAAAAGGATGTCCAGTGATTACACTTTCTTCTCCAGCATTTCGAATTTGTTTTCACTCTCTTTTGAGGCTTCCGAAATTCCTACCTTTTTTTTTATCAGTGAACTGTATGGAAGGTTCGGCAGTGTTAAAAGACTGTACCTGAGTTTTACAAGGTTGTACCTTGTTAATATAATGAACTGGGAGAGAGAAGAGAAAGAAAGAGAGAGATAGAGAGAAAGGGGCTCGTTATGCTCTCACAGTCTTGCACACAGACAATTAGACCATCGAATTAAGAAATACAGACACACTCCCACACAATGGTGACACAGCTGCAACTCCCACGTACTCAGGCGCACTGGTGATACAGCTGTCTCTCCCACACACTTCCAGCAATTCCATACACTCCCATAGGTCCACGCATCCTTCTAATCACTCCCACGTACTCCTAAACACTTCCACACACACACACACACACACACACACACACACACACACACACACACACACACACACACAGTATGCAGCACCAGTTTGGAACCCACACCTGGTCAAGCACGTCAAGAAGTTAGAGAAAGTACAAAGGTGCCTGTGCTTGCTACCACCTGCAGCTCATAAGACTGCCATCCCCACGAGCCCCTTTGGGGCGGGGCAGATGGCAGACCAGAGGCCTAGCTTCTTCCTGCGAGCCCTGTGAGGGCGGGTACTGTTGCTAGGCCTGGGGACACTTGGTCCCAAAGATGAGGGTGTACTTGTACCTCCTCCCATGGGAGACTTAGGTCTCGAGATACTCCCCAGATAGGGAGCCAAGGCCGGGTCACCACTACTTGGAAAAGACCCGGGCCGGGAAAGTACCGGCGAATAAAAAAAAATACAAAGGTTTGCAATAAGGCTAGTTCCGGTGCTC
This sequence comes from Cherax quadricarinatus, assembly GCF_038502225.1. Lineage (NCBI taxonomy): Eukaryota > Metazoa > Arthropoda > Malacostraca > Decapoda > Parastacidae > Cherax > Cherax quadricarinatus. The sequence goes on along the minus strand of NC_091305.1, from coordinate 22,231,467 downwards.
AGGGGAATGTCCTACGATGAAAGGTTGAGGGAAATCGGACTGACGACACTGGAGGACAAGAGAGTCAGGGAAAACATGATAATGACATACAAAATACTACGTGGAATAGATAAGGTGGACAGAGACAGGATGTTCCAGAGAGGGGACACAGAAACAAGGTGTCACAGTTGGAATCTGAAGACTCAGACGAGTCACAGGGATGTTAGGAAGTATTTCTTCAGTCACAGAGTCGTCTCTCTGCTTCCTGAGCTTTGTCATACCTCGTCATAGACGAGGTATGACAAAGCTCAGGGAGCAGAGAGAGGACCTAGTAGCGATCAGTGAAGAGGCTGGGCCAGGGGCTGAGTCTCGACCCTTGCAACCACAATTAGGGGAGTACAATTAGATGAGTACACACACACACACACACACACACACACACACACACACACACACACACACACACACACACACACACACACACACAAACGCACACACACACACACCTGACAGGGAGGCAACAACGAGTCATGGTACGTAATGATGTATCACAGTGGGCACCTGTGACGAGCGGGGTCCCACAGGGGTCGGTCCTAGGACCAGTGCTATTTTTGGTATATGTGAACGACATGACGGAAGGGTTAGACTCAGAAGTGTCCCTGTTTGCAGATGATGTGAAGTTAATGAGGAGAATTAAATCTGATGAGGACCAGGCAGGACTTCAAAGAGACCTGGACAGACTGGACACCTGGTCCAGCAAATGGCTTCTCGAATTTAATCCTGCCAAATGCAAAGTCATGAAGATAGGGGAAGGGCACAGAAGACCACAGACAGAGTATAGGCTAGGTGGCCAAAGACTGCAAACCTCACTCAAGGAGAAAGATCTTGGGGTGAGTATAACACCGAGCATGTCTCCGGAAGCACACATCAATCAGATAACTGCTGCAGCATATGGGCGCCTGGCAAACCTGAGAACAGCATTCCGATACCTTAGTAAGGAATCATTCAAGACACTGTACACCGTGTATGTCAGGCCCATACTGGAGTATGCAGCACCTGTTTGGAACCCGCACTTGATAAAGCACGTCAAGAAACTAGAGAAAGTACAAAGGTTTGCGACAAG
>NC_091305.1:22217865-22225365 GCF_038502225.1 Cherax quadricarinatus | reverse complement strand
GTAGCAACAAAATGCAAGGAGGCTGAGGAGAGGTTTGTACCCAAGGGTAACAGGAATAATGAAAAAGCCAGGATGAGCCCATGGTTTACCCAAAGGTGCAGGGAGGCAAAAACCAAGTGTGCTAGGGAATGGAAGAAATATAGAAGGCAAAGGACCCAGGAGAATAAGGAGAGCAGTCGTAGAGCCAGAAACGAATATGCACAGATAAGAAGAGAGGCCCAAAGACAATATGAAAATGACATAGCAGCGAAAGCCAAATCTGACCCGAAACTGTTGTACAGCCACATCAGGAGGAAAACAACAGTCAAGGACCAGGTAATCAGGCTAAGGAAGGAAGGAGGAGAGACAACAAGAAATGACCGTGAAGTATGTGAGGAACTCAACAAGAGATTCAAAGAAGTGTTCACAGAGGAGACAGAAGGGGCTCCAGAAAGACGGAGAAGTGGGGCACACCACCATGTGCTGGACACAGTGCACACAACCGAGGAAGAAGTGAAGAGGCTTCTGAGTGAGCTAGATACCTCAAAGGCAATGGGGCCAGATAACATCTCCCCATGGGTATTGAGAGAGGGAGCAGAGGCGCTATGTGTACCCCTAACAACAATATTCAATACATCTATCGAAACAGGGAGATTGCCTGAGGCATGGAAGACAGCAAATGTAGTCCCAATCTTTAAAAAAGGAGACAGACATGAAGCATTAAACTACAGATCATTGTCACTGACATGTATAGTATGCAAAATCATGGAGAAGATTATCAGGAGAAGAGTGGTGGAACACCTAGAAAGGAATGATCTTATCAACAGCAGCCAACATGGTTTCAGGGACGGGAAATTCTGTGTCACAAACCTACTGGAGTTCTATGACATGGTGACAGCAGTAAGACAAGAGAGAGAGGGGTGGGTGGATTGCATATTCTTGGACTGCAAGAAGGCGTTTGACACAGTTCCACACAAGAGATTGGTACAAAAACTGGAGGACCAAGCAGGGATAACAGGGAAGGCACTACAATGGATCTGGGAATACTTGTCAGGAAGACAGCAGCGAGTCATGGTACGTGGCGAGGTGTCAGAGTGGGCACCTGTGACCAGCGGGGTCCCACAGGGGTCAGTCCTAGGACCAGTGCTGTTTCTGGTATTTGTGAAAGACATGACGGAAGGAATAGACTCTGAGGTGTCCCTGTTTGCAGATGACGTGAAGTTGATGAGAAGAATTCACTCGATCGAAGACCAGGCAGAACTACAAAGGGATCTGGACAGGCTGCAGACCTGGTCCAGCAATTGGCTCCTGGAGTTCAATCCCACCAAGTGCAGTCATAAAGATTGGGGAAGGGCAAAGAAGACCGCAGACGGAGTACAGTCTAGGAGGCCAGAGACTACAAACCTCACTCAAGGAAAAAGATCTTGGGGTGAGTATAACACCAGGCACATCTCCTGAAGCGCACATCAATCAAATAACTGCTGCAGCATATGGGCGCCTAGCAAACCTCAGAACAGCATTCCGACATCTTAATAAGGAATCGTTCAGGACCCTGTACACCGTGTACGTTAGGCCCATATTGGAGTATGCGGCACCAGTTTGGAACCCACACCTAGCCAAGCACGTAAAGAAACTAGAGAAAGTGCAAAGGTTTGCAACAAGACTAGTCCCAGAGCTAAGAGGTATGTCCTACGAGGAGAGGTTAAGGGAAATCAACCTGACGACACTGGAGGACAGGAGAGATAGGGGGGACATGATAACGACATACAAAATACTGAGAGGAATTGACAAGGTGGACAAAGACAGGATGTTCCAGAGATTGGACACAGTAACAAGGGGACACAGTTGGAAGTTGAAGGCACAGATGAATCACAGGGATGTTACGAAGTATTTCTTCAGCCACAGAGTAGTCAGTAAGTGGAATAGTTTGGGAAGCGATGTAGTGGAGGCAGGATCCATACATAGCTTTAAGCAGAGGTATGATAAAGCTCACGGTTCAGAGAGAGTGACCTAGTAGCGATCAGTGAAGAGGCGGGGCCAGGAGCTCGGACTCGACCCCCGCAACCTCAACTAGGTGAGTACACACACACATACACTTACACACACACATACACACACACACACACACACACACACACACACACACACACACACACACACACACACACACACACACACACACACACACACACACAAAGCCAGTGATACAGGACACAGAAGAGGGAGATAAGGGATTGGTGGCTGCAATTAGAACTATTAATTGAATGGCTAAGGAACAAAACAAGTGAATATCTTAATGAGAAACGTGGCGCCATTAGAGAAGAATAGGCTGAGATAACGAACGAGAGAATAAAAGTGGAGAAAGTGGAAAGGAAGAGGAGAATGATGGTGGTTTGAGAGAAACCAAGAATGAAGGGACTCGAACTGAAGAAGCAAGATAAGTGGAGTGAAGGAAGGAGAGATCGGGGAGGAAGGAAAGGTGAGAGAAAAAGGATAGGAGGAGGAGGAGGAGGAAGGAGAGGTGGGAGAAGAAGCAACTGTGTGGGAGGAATGGTAGGTGGAAAAGTTGGCACAGTCTGGGTGATTAAATAATGTAAATTTCTTTACAAGAGACAAGACAGAGAAGGACATGATGCAAGTGACTATGAGCGAGAGGATCATGAAAACAAAATCTGTCTGTATAGACAGACTGAGAGAGGAAGAATGAAGAGAAGAAAAAAAAAGAGAGGCAAAACTTTGAACCTCACAATAAACCAGACATGTGGAAGGTTAAGATGATGGAGGTGGCATTGAACCTCACGGTGAACCAGACACTTGGAAGATTAAGATGTTAGTGGTATTGAACCTTATAGTGAACCAGACACGTGGAAGGTTAAGATGATGACTGTGCTGGTGGAGAACTTCTTGTACTAACTCGTCTGAGACACAACATGAGAAATATATGATGATTAGCAAGACAGAACCTTGTCTTTACCTCTCATGCATCAGGCATAGAAGAAAGAGAACGACCACAGAAACCTAAAAAGTAAGAAGAGGAATAAACCAGACTAGAAGTAAAAAATAAAATATTGAAAAATAAGAGGCTTCCAGAACACAGTCCAGTAGAAGAGGAAACTAGAAGAGGAAGACAACAAACGAGATGATGCAGTAGGAAGACAGAAAGCGCCGTGAGGGGAAAGGAAAAATACTTACAGAAGAGGAGAGGACGTGGAGAATACGGTTCGCCAACTGAGGCAGAAAAGTGAAGACAAGAAACACCAGAGTGGTGGAAAAAAATTAGAGTGGGGACGGCAGAAAATATGGATTCAAGCAGAAGAGCCAGAACACAAAAGGTGGGAAGAGAAGTGAAGTTGATTCAGCAGCGTACTGTCGACAGCACTGAGGACAGGACACAGGCGCAGAACGAGCTTTAGTTGTGACAACGTTTCGCTCTATGGAGAGCTTCATCAAGCTGAAGCTTTAAACAGAGGAACAACATTTTCATAATGGATGCTTGATGTAAAGTTTCTTAAACAGAATTAGAGAGACGGTATGAAAACGACTTCACGGCAATATCCACATCAGTCAGAAAGTTACATCAAAAGAGCTATTGAGTAAAGCATTTGGAGATAATACTTAAGGAAGGGGGAACTGCCGAGGAAATACAAGTACTCTTCATACTGAGACATTCCTTAACGGCAGGAGAGAAAGCCAGACCAGCGGAGTAAGTACATCAAGAGAGTGAGAATAAGAAACTGTTAAACAAACCGAACGCCACAATAGCAATGGGACCGAACAGGTTATCTCCGTGAGAAGGTACAGCGGTACCATATGAACCACTAGCAAAAAATATACAAACAAGTCCCTGAAAATAGAACCCTTTCCTAAAAGCTGAAAAAAGGGCAAATGGCGGCCCATTATTCCATCCAGGAGAACCTGCCGCCATCTTTGTTAGATAACCTCACTTTACAGACAACCTCACCTTGCTGAAATACCCACTTCCCTCCTTCCAGATACTCTCCCTCTCTCTAGCAGATACCCTCTCTTCCTTATATAGATACTCTCCCTTCCTCCTTTATATAGATACCCTCCCACTTCCCTTTTAAGCTAATTCGTGTCTTCGAAAATATAGAAAAAATATAGTTGCATTTTTTTCCCGTTTGACTATAATATCATGCAATAACGTTTGCAAATTATAGCATCAAGTGGTCAGTGGTAAGAAACGTTTTGCAACTATAACAAATATAGTGAGAATAATTGCAGTTAAAAATTATATGGAAATTATTTGAATGTTGTATAGAAAATCTGAAGGGCATGGAGAAATTATTTAAATATTATAAAGAAAATATTGAAAGTTATATGGGAATTATTAATTAAAATATGAATAATCGTTTATAATGTAATTTGTTCAACAGCCAGATAAAGATTTTATATTTCTTTGGCAAATCTGAATTAAAAATAATGATGCTAATAATGATAAATATAATAATAATAATAATAATAATAATAATAATAATAATAATAATAATAATAATATTATTATTATTATTATTATTATTATTATTATTATTATTATTATTATTATCATTATTATTATTATTATTACGTTCATAGGGGAGAGTTAAACCCGTAAGTGTTATGCAGTACCTGGGAAATAGGAGGCACACAAGTAAAATTCGGTGAAATAGAGACTAACTCCAATTCTTCGAATCAAGAGCCCCTCACCAGCATCAAGACCCCTCCCCTCCCCCGTCGTGTGTCAACTGTGACGTCATAGTCTGGACTGTAGCAGCTGGCCGCCAGCCAGACATGACGTCACGGCAGACACCTCCCTCTCTTTCTTCCTCCACCACCACCACTACCACCACCACTACCACTACTACCACCACCACCACTATCACAACCACTACCACCACCACTACCACCACCACCACTACTACCACCACCACTACCACCACCACCATCACCACCACCACTACCACCACCACTACTACCACCACCACTATCACCGCCACCACCACCACTACTACCATCTCCAACACTTCCGCCACCACCACCAACAGCACCAACAAACTGAGACATATTCCTCCTGGTGTTCAGCATGCTGGCAGGCATAATTTAATTGAACTTGGGTAGTGTAAACCATTCAGGGCGTAAGTTGTTTGTCAAGCAGCGTAGAAATGTTGTAGCGTTCAGTGAATTATTGCAATATTGAGTAAACTCCCTCCCTCCCTCCCTCCCTCCCTCCCTCCCTCCCTCCCTCCCACTCTTCTCTTCCTGCTTCTCTACCTTCCTCCTTCCCTCCCTCACTATTTCTTTCCTTATCTCCCTAACTCTCTCTCACTTTCTGTCTACGTGTCTGTCTCTGTCTCTGTCTCCTCTCTCTCTCTCTCTCTCTCTCTCTCTCTCTCTCTCTCTCTCTCTCTCTCTCCCTCTTTTCTCATATTAGTGATAAAGGCAAGAAATGTGTATATTGATTATTGAACTAATGTAAAGTGCCCCTGTAAGACATTTTTAAATTTTAAGGCGCAGCAGTATATATATAAAACTATTTTCTCGGCTTGACTTGGCAAAAAAATATGTACTCGTAAGTCAAGACAGTTTGTACCTCTTGTGGAAGAGTAAATTCATGAACAAGTGAATTTTAACATGTCAAGCAGATGACACACTTGTTAATTGAAGACTCTACGACAGAATTATTTTGATGTGTTAGGTGGGATACGTCCAGCGGGAGAATATACACAATTGTTACTTGTAAGTCCCCGTTACAGCGGGTTGGGAGAGGTGTTGGAGATATGGTGTTGGAGATGTGGTGTTGGAGGTGTGGTGTTGACGCTGTCGGAACGGGTGTTGGAGGTTTGGTACTGACTCCACTAGGTGTGGTGACGTAACACCGTCAGGCCCGGTGTTAGAAGTTTGGTGGTGACACCATCACAGGAAGTTTTACAGGGTGTGGTGATGATACAGGGCGGGTTTGACGTCATTTGGTGAGGCGTCGTCTCATGTTTTCTGAGAAAGAGCTTCACTGCATTTCTAGTTTATCTGTGCTGCTGTAGTTTCTCTTTGACTAAAAAGTGCTAAACACTGGACTATCGTTACTTATCATAGTTTTCTTTTTCAATATTCATTATTCATTATTTTATAATTGAAAAAGTAACATTTGCAGGTTTCGCTGTGAAATAATGGATTCAGAACGGAGTAAGTCTGGAGAGAGTTTCGATGACTTAATATTTACCGTGAGTGAAACATCGCAAATGCCTTACTCTACCTACTATCTGACTCTGCTTTCTCACTATAAGTTGTAGACAATAAGCCTACAGTTACTTCTCATAGTCCACCCTCTGGAGCGAGTTGTTGTGGGCCTAGTTTCCTTGAATTTCCACCAGAGTGCAGGTCCTCATCTCAGCCATATCAGGCCATGCCACGGCCTCACTTCACAACCGACGGCCTACCGTGTAACAACTTCCTTCCGCGGATTGGTTCCGGCCCACCTCACACTGCCAGCCGTCAACCCCCATTATTATAATAAATAAGAAGCTTGTCAACCACCGTATATCTCACCTACCTCTACGCTACTTGACAAGTTACTAGACCAACCCAAAAGACAGTTACAACAGAGCATTAAGCATTTGAAACCGTACACGTCGAGACTGAAGAAAAGTACCATTGTGTAACCATTAGAAAGAACCATATTTATCTGTGATCACCAACACAAGGTTTAGGTTTCATGCGTAATATTTCATGCTCAATATTAACTCTCCGTAATTATTACATTGAACCTTGAATATACTCTACAATTTTAGATCCTCAAATTACAGAAAAGACGAAGAAAGACTGGGGAGGGTGCAGGGAAGAGCATTATTAATTAATCAACAAACCATTTGAAGACTCAAACCACTTGATGTGTTCTTCGATTCGAAGAGTAAATTACAACTCTTTAAAATACTAATTAGATTTGATGCCTGCCAAGAAACGAGCAAAAATTTGAAATGCAACGTGAGTCAGTAACTCGAAGCAGAGGAATGAAATTTTGTGGCAAGAGGCGTGACACAAATACTGACAAAGATTTTTCTTCTCAGAGTTATATATAATTTCAATAGACCGACCACGGAAGTTACAAGTGAAAAAATAACAGCTTCTTAAGAAACAACATGACAAGAGCTTTGAAAATACTGGATTCAATTAGGTGGTGCACAGTGAGTGGATGATGTTTGCGGATTCTTAACGATAGTTCAGCAACTACCACAGGATGCTCAATAAATAATTAACCACTCACGAAATAATGTTGAGATGAGTTCTTTGTCACGCACTTTTAATTTACTTTTGAGTCAAATAATATGACATGCTTTTCCTAAGAGCACCGACAGTTTAGCTTAAAAACTGAGCAATGAGCGCTGAAGCTGAGCTCTGAGCGTAGAAGCTACACCATGAGGGTAGAAGCTGAGCCACGAACGCAGAAGCTGAACATGGAAATTGATTCGTAAGTGTAGAAAGAAGGTTCACTAGGCCTTCAGCTGTGTTGGCATCTTGTACTGCTATATT